>NC_052357.1:73473760-73564563 GCF_009727055.1 Benincasa hispida | reverse complement strand
CAACACTCCTTTCATAGGTGCCACTTTCAGAAACACCTTTTTCCACCTACCTCAAACTCCAGGTCCTTACGCCTAACGTTAGCATAACTCTTTTGCCTGCTTTGAGCCGTCAACATTCGGGCCTTAATCTTCTGTATTGCCTCGTTCGTGGTTTGTACTAACTCAGGTCTTAGTAATTTTCACTCACCAACCTCATCCCAGCATACGGGTGACCTATGACACTTCCCATAAAGGGCCTCAAACGGCGACATACCAATGGTTACCTGATAACTATTATTATAGGCAAACTCTATCAAATGTAGGTGAGAGTCCCAACTCCCTGCAAACTCTAGTGCACAAGCACGTAACATATCCTCCAGGGTCTGGTTCAAACGCTCAGTTTGACCGTCAGTTTGTGGGTGAAAAGCCGTACTGAAATCCAAACGTATACCCAATGCTGCCTGAAGGCTCTCCCAAAAGCTGGAGGTAAATCGAGGGTCCCTATCAGATACGATGGACACTGGTACCCCGTGCAATCTTACCACTTCTTTCATATACAACTGGGCCCACCTACTCACTGGATATGTAGACTTACCTGGAATAAAGTGTGCCAGCTTGGTAAGTCTATCCACTATAACCCAAATTACTATAAAACCCTTCACCGTTCGCAGTAAACCTACAATGAAATCCATCGAGACATGCTCCCACTTCCATTTCGGTATGCTCAAAGGTTGCAACAAACCTGCTGGCTTTTGTCTTGGGGCCTTTACCTGCTGACACACCAAGCACTTACTGACAAACTCTGCTATCTCCACTTTCATGTTATTCCACCAATAGCAACGTTTTAGGTCTTGGTACATTTTGGTATTGCCAGGATGTATTGAAAATGGGAAGTTATGAGCTTCCCATAACAGATCATTCTTGAGGTCACTATCTGCTGGAACACATAAACGTCTTCGAAAAGTAAGACCATTATCTGCTGACAAGGAGAACTCACCACCCTGTCCTGTCTTCACTTGTTGCGCTACTTCAACTAAGTAAGGATCACTGCTTTGAGCAATAATGATCCTTTGCCTTAAACTTGGTTGTACTGACAATTGTGCTAACTTCACAGATACTTATCTTACCACCACTGCTATCTCAGCCCGCTCAAGGTCCTTACATAAACGACTCTGTTTGGTGATAAGGGCTGCTGAATGGGCTACCTTCCTACTTAGAGTATCCGCCACTACATTTGCCTTTCCTGGGTGGTACAGAATCTCGCAATCATAAACCTTCACTAGCTCCAACCATCTACGCTGCCTCATGTTTAGCTTCTTCTGAGTGAAGAAGTATTTTAAACTCTTGTGGTCGGTGAAAATCTGTATCTTCTCGCCTTACAAGTAGTGCCTCCAGATTTTTAAAGCAAAAACAACAGCTGCCAACTCTAAATCATGTGTGGGATAATTCAGTTCATGGTTCTTTAATTGGCGGGAGGCATAAGCAACTACCTTATCTTGTTGCATCAACACGCACCCCAAACCTCTCTTGGAGGTGTCACTGTAAATAACAAAACCACCTGTTCCATCTGGAATGGTGAGAATTAGGGCCGTAATCAACCTTTGCTTGAGATCTTGGAAACTATCCTCACAAACCTTACTCCAAATAAAGGAAGCTCATTTTCTTGTCAACCGGGTCAGAGGGGTGGCTATACGGGAAAAGTCCTTCACAAAACGACGATAATAGCCCGCCAACCCCAAAAAACTACGTACCTCTCCAACTGTGGTAGGACGAGACCAACTCGTGAACTGCCTCGATCTTTGCGATTCAACAGATACACCTTCCTTGGACACCACATGCCCTAGAAAGGACACCTGCTTTAACCAGAACTCGCACTTGGAAAACTTAGCATATAACTGTTGCGCCCTTAAGGTCTCTAGAACCTTTCGCAAATGTTCCTCGTGCTTCGCCTCTGTCTTGGAGTAAACCAAAATGTCATCTATGAAGACTATCACGAAGATGTCAAGAAATTCCTTAAACACCCTGTTCATCAGGTCCATGAATACTGCCAGAGCGTTCGTCAACCCAAATGACATCATGACGAACTCATAATGCCCATACCTCGAACGAAAAGCTGTCTTGGGAATATCACTATCCTTTATCCTTAGACCGAAAATCAATCTTAGAAAACACTGTAGCTCCCTGCAACTGATCAAACAAATCATCAATCCTGGGAAACAAATCATCAATCTTAGAAAACTTATTTTTGATAGTCACCTTGTTTAGTTCCATGTAGTCAATGCAGAGCCGTAATGACCCATCTTTCTTTTTCACAAACAGCACCAGCGCACCCCTAGGGGACACACTAGGGCGTATGAAATCCTTATCCAACAACTCTTGCAACTGGATTTTGAGTTCCTTCAGTTCTGTTGGGGCCATCCTGTACGGAGCTTTCGAGATAGGAGTTGTGCCTGGCTCCAACTCGATAGCAAAGTCTATCTCCCGATGCGGCGGCAGACCTGGGAGTTCTTCTGGAAAGACATCCGGGTAGTCACGTACTACTGGCTCTGAGGTCAAGGAGACTTCAGGCTCTCTAGTGTTGATGACACTAGTTAAGATACTCCAGGTACCCTGGTTAAGCAACCTCTGGGCTTTCATGGCAGAAATCACTTTGGGCAGGACCACGGTCCTCGCCTCTTTAAATTTATAGCTGGCTCTCGTGGGAGGGTTAAAGATCACCTCCTTACGAGAGCAGTCTATACTGGCATGGTTAGCAGCTAGCCAATCCATTCCCAAAATCACATCAAAATCCCGCATATCCAAGACTACTAAAGTCACATCTAGGGTATGACTCGCTACTTCAATCTGACATGCTTTTATCTTCTCCTTTGTTAACATAATTTCTCCAGACGGAGTGGAAACCGACAACACAAAGTGTAAAGGCTCTAGTTCTAACATGGCATGCTTAACAAACAGCGATGATGCCCCAAGATTGGGAGCGTACCTGTCACAACAGTGCCTGTTTTCTCGACCTCCTGCTGAGTGGTAGAGTAAACACGACCTTGTTGATGCTGGGGCCCACCCGAACTCCTCTGATCACGGCCTACAAACTGGTTCCCAAGACCGAACGTGCCTCTAGCAGGACATCTATCTACCGAGTGCCCCTCCTGCTTGCAATGAAAACAAACTCTGGTGCCTGCCAAACATCGACCCCAGTGACGTCGTCCACACGAGCTACACACGGTCGCATCCTCTCCACCGTACCCGTCTCGGCAGCCTGCTGCCTAAAATGACGAAGCGATCTGTCTGAACCTTGAACCTTCTGATGGGGGTGTGGCTCGAAAGCCTTTTGATCTGCCTTCCTCTTTTGACCTGAGGAAGGTCCCACCCCGAATACTCGTGAAAAACTCATCTCCTGACTGTGGGTTCACCTCGGCTGCCAGACGAAGTGCCTCAGCATGAGTGGTTGGTTTGAATGTCGCACGATACCTCGTATACTGTCTTTTAGGCCTTGAACGAACCTTTCTGCTCTCATGGCTTCCGTGGCGACCAACTCCGGGGCAAAACGGGATAAGGCGTCAAACTCTTGGTCATACTCCTCCATTGACATGTGTCCTGCCTCAGCTCCAAGAACTCCCTTTGCTTATTGTACCTTAGGTTGGCCGAGAAGTACTTCATGTAAAATCGCTCCTTAAACTGCTCCTAAGCCACTGGATCCCTTCCTACACCCAACATCCTTTCTGCCGACTGCCACTAGATCTGAGCCTTGTCGGTAAGCATAAAAACGACACATTGCACCTTCTGGTCTTCTGGGCATTTCATATAACGAAAAATCGTTTCAATCGAGGATATCCATAATTCTGCGTTGGTAGGGTCCTTTAGTGACCCCATTGAAGGTGCTGGGATTATACTTCCTGAAATCTCGCAAATGTTTGGCCTCCACCGAAAGGCCGACATGCTTTGGTTCTGAATCATGTTCCGAGTCTGGACTTGCGGCACTTTTTTCTGTGGTGGTGGTGTCTGATGGAACTGGGCAAACTGAACCAGTCATTCGTCCAGCATGTCCTTTACCTTATCCAACACAACTGATGTAACTGCTTCCTCAATAGTGGCTGCCCAATCAGTAACCTCTACTGGAGCGACGGGGTGGGTTGCGTCTGTGACGACATGGCCGTGTGCTGAGCGCTACTTTGTGTCTGGGTTCGCGGCCACCCTGACCTTGAGGGTCCCTAGGCGGCAAGAAATCCTCTGGTATCGGAGGGTCCTGAACTTGTGCATCTTGAACTTGTGGATCCTCATCATGAGGATCTTGATCCTGAACTGATGGATTTTGCTCTACAGGAACACGCTCCTTTCCGGTAACCCTATGACTGCCTCTTCCCCTAACACGAACTATTTTCCTGACAGTTATTTGCAACCACCCCTTAGCTACTTTCCTTACTAGCACAAAACACATCAATTGCAATCATAAATGCTATTAACTCGTGTGCGTATTATTCTAAATACTTTTCATAAAGACATACCTGGCAACGACGAAGAATCCGTTTTGCCAAAGGAACAATCTGGACTTACATAATAAGTCAGTCTATAGAACCCCAAAACACGGGTTCTAATACCAACTATAACAACCCCACTTTCTAGGACTACTAAAAAGGGAATCGCTACTGCATGCATGCATAAATATTCTCATTGAAGAAAATAAAGTAAATTAAAGAAAATAATCATAATCTTAATCTGCATGAAATATATAAAAAAAAATGTTCTAACATATCTCAAAATCTTAAATTGTTCAACCCGGCATCCTTTTTAACAAGAAACAATTTATAAAAAAATAAATAGATAAATAAATTAATTAAATTATGATAAATCCATGAATGGATAAAAACACAACATGCGAAAATATAAACAGTCAAATGCGGAAGCGAATTTTGGTTCCTTTGGCACTGTCACGAATTCCTCTTGTCAGTCGCTCGAGTGTCCTTGCCCTTACCTGAAAAAAATAAGGATAAAGGTTGAGTATAAAATACTCAGTAAGTGATCCCATTACCGGGATCAGACTATGCATCCATGAGCAAAGAAAAAAAATAAAAATTAGCCCGTGGCTCATACAGTTACATCGGTTTTTGATGACGAAAGGAAAACCAAAAGACGTACTATCTTGCCTTGAAATGCATGTTTAGCAGCCTGTCGGCACATTGTCAAACATGATAATAACATGAATGTGAACCCGTCGACCCACGCATGTCTTATGGCCCGTAGGCACACCTGTCAAACATAATAATAACATGAACGTTAACTTGTCGGTTCACGCATGTCTAGCGGCTCATAGGCACACCGTCAAAACATGAAACATGAAAATAAATGTAACATGAACGTAAACCTGTCGGCTCACGCATGTCTAGCGGCCCGTAGGCACACCGTCAAACATGATAATAACATGAACGTTAACCTGTCGGTTCACGCATGTCTAGCGGCCCGTAGGCACACCGTCAAACATAGTAATAACACGTGTTTGCAAGACAATAAACTGCTCTACTGGTCTATTCATGCATGCACGAAGGCACTAGTAATAGTATCACTTACCTCAACTTGGTCACAAAAGTCCACGCAAATAATTCCTTAAAACCTTTGGAAAACTTGAATCAACCCAAAGTTGTGGCTTGATCCAAGACAAATTCCAAAACTTGATTCAAGTAGCCAATCTGATCAAGAATTAATTCCAAAATCAATAACTTATTTTTTTTTCTACTATTACTCTCAATCCAAAAGAACAACCAACAAGTTTACACAAAGCTTACCCAAACTAAAACTCTTCGATGAAGAGAATGGTCCTTTCTTTGTTAGCAACGCATCGAAATCTAAATCTTGAAAGTCGATACAATGGGTAACACTAAAATCGTTTCCAACACCAAGAGGCACTTTAAAAAGACTCAACACCAAATCTTGCCCAAAACAATCCAAACTTACCCAATCTCAAAAAGGCAGTGGCGGGTGAACGGTGGCAAAAGCAAAACTGGACGGCGGAACTGACGTCGGCGAGGCGAGCGGCGAGATAGCAATGCTTGCGGCAGCGACGGAACGACGAGGCTGGCGGCGCTACTTGTGGTGTCGACGGAATGGCGAGGTGAGGCTGTTTGCAACGACACTGGCGAGGAGGTCACGGTGAGGTGAGGTTGCTTGCGGTGGCTAGGGCTGGAAGGAAAAAAAAAAAAAGAGAGAAAGAGGGGTTGTGTGCGTGTGGAGAGAAAAAGAAAATTTACTTTTTTTCTTTTTTCCTTTCCACAAATATATATATAACCAAATTAAACTCTTCTTTCTTTTCCCTTAAAAAAATAAATTCCTTAATTATCTCCCAAAATATATTTATATACTTACATATATATTTTCCTTTTCCTAAAAAAAAAAAAAAGAATCTAATACACATTTAATTATCTCCATAGATAACCAAATCTCTCAAAATAAGCCAAAATAAAACTCAATTAAGTCCAAATAATTAAATCATATTTTAGTTTAACCTAAAAACATAAATCTCATATAATTTATACAAGTATTCAACAATAACAAAAAAAACTTAATTACAAAATAAAAATCAGGACAAAAGTTGCTTTGTTAATTGTTACTAATACTTGTTTTTTTCTTTTTTGGTTTTTTTATTTTGGGGGGGGAAGCCTGAATCTCGCTTCTTATTGTTTCTCTCCTTTTGACATTATTGCAATTCAATGATAGGTCATATCTAGCTCCAATTGATGTTTATGATGATTCAAAAATCGCGATTACTTCATGCCATGATCCAGATGTGTCAAAGACACATTTGAATTCTTGGACAATACTGGGGAATCGAAGGGAGAGAAATAAAGAAAACAATGCGTTTCCTTCCAAATGGACTTCCCACAAGGTTTTACTATGGCATCAGTATGCAAAATTTTACTGGATTTGATAGTTTTTAAGTTTGTAATACCCTCAACGCTTCTCTTATCAGATACCACAAAGGGTTGGATCCAGAGTTGGGGGGCCGAGTGCAGGTGCACCCTTAGAGGTGTTTGTGGACGAAGAATGTGAAGAGTAAGCTCACACATTTTTTATTCACAGTTAGTTAATCAAGAGGCACGAGTTCATTAACTTCACATCAATTCCTTCTCTTTTCATAGGGCGGCGCATAATTTGGAGCATGATGAAGGTGGAAAGTCTTCAACCACACACCTTAGGCAGGTTGATGGACGTGATTGTAAAAGGTGAGAATTCATTACCACAATATTTCTTGTGCTCTCTTTTGCATGAGGTTGATGTAGATTTGGCACTTTTTTTTTTTTTTTAAATGTTTAATAAACAGGGAAACAGACTTGCTGAGGCAAAATCCATTGCGCAATTTCCCTTCTAACAGCTTCCGATGATCAAACAATCATTCAGCTTTGTTTGTTGTAAATTGTGATATTTCGACTTGAATATTGCGTGTTTGGGTCAATTGCTAAGAAATTGTGTCCAAGTTCTCTGCCTAGAAAAATAGAGGGAAAAAAACTTTTGTTTTTAATGTTCCATAAATGGGGAAATAGACTTGCTGAGGCAGAATCCATTGCATAATTTTCCTTCCAATAGCTTCTGATGATCAAACAATCATTCAGCTTTGTTGTAAATTGTAATATTTCGACTTGAATATCGTTTGTTGGTTCATTGCTAAGAAATTGCGCCCAGGTTCTCCGCCTAGAAAAACAGTTTTTTTTTTTAAAAAAAAAAATAAATTTAATGGACCTATCTTGGTTTTGAGTTTGTCAACGCCTGCGTTTATTGTTTTTTTTTAAAGAACATAATTAGTCTTTTATTCATTATTTACTTGTTCTAGTTTTGGGTTTTTGGTTGTTCCTGAAAACAACTTTGTTTTCTTGGTAGTTGATTGAATATGGCTTTCAATATTCTTTAGTTGGAGTAATTTGAACGAGGTAGGTTCAACGTGAACGATTGTTTTCTACGATTGGATGTTTGAGAATTATTGTTTCACCATACATCCAAACGGTTTTGAGTCGACTACATTTAATACTTTTTTAGGAAATCGTAAAAAATAGCACGTTTAGATTTTCATCTTAAGAAACTAACACATTTTTTGAAAACTCGTAAATAGTTTCCTTCGGTCCATCTGGAATGAGATCGACCATTGAGAATTAATTAAAAAATCAAAATTTTTAACTTATCGATTGTTTTGGATCTTTTTATGTCTCGTTTGATTATACGTCGAGATTTTCTTATGTAATCTTCTCAAATCTTATATTATTTTTAAATTTTCTTTAAATTTGGTTATGTTTACTAAATATTATATCAAATTATTACGTAAATTTTCAAATCTTTGGCATAATTTATGTTTTTACAATTATATGAATTTTCAAAATCCTAAGGATTTTCTAATTATCAAAATAAATCTTCCAAATTGATTTAAATTTTTAAATAAATTTTGAGAAAGATCAAATTTTTCGAAAAAATGGAAAAGATTTGGGATATACATAGAATCTTGCCGTTAATTTTGTTTGAGATTCTATCGAGAAAATTCAAATATATGAGTTTCGGTGTTAGTTATGTTTAAGATTTCATCGAGAAAGCTCAAATATATAGAATTTCGTATTATTTTGTCTGGGATTAACATCGAAATGTACATAATCTCAATGTATAATTTGGTAAGATGTATTGAGAAAGACCCAAATAGTCGATAAGTTGGGAAAAGTTATTTTTTTTAACTAAAATCTTGTGATCGATCTCGCTCGAGATGGACCGAGAAAAACTATTTTTACGAGTTTTAAAAAAAGATGTTATTTTGTAAGGTAAAAACTTAAACGTGCTATTTCTGACAAATTTCCTATTTTTTTTTCTCTTTAGTTGTGTGTTAGAACGACAACAATATTCGATAATTTTTTCTTTAGTTGTAGTATGAAAGGTCACTAAGTCGTGTTTTAATTGAAAGTTTTGATATTTTATTATGTGAATAAGTAGAAGCATTGTTTTGATCCTTATTGAAATATTGGCTCACTGACATGCGTTGAGTTGAATTGGTAATTTAAAAATTACTAACTCAATTGTTTGGTCCACCAACTTAAAATGTTGATAGAGTTGAGTTTGTTATTTTTTAATCAACTCAATCTAACTCTCACTCCCTCAAATGTTACTATGGTAATAAATCTGGTAATCACCTTCATGTGGCCAACTTCAACGATCAACTTCAACAACCACCTTCGACGATAACTGAGGTCACCTCCAACAAAAATTTCAGCAAGGTCTACCTTCGATGGGGTCAACATACTCTTATTCAAGCTTCTTTGTCTAACTTGTTCGCTTATTACTTATCTCTTTATCATGCTCTTTCTGACATCATTAAGAGGTTGGAAAAGTTGATTCGTGATTTCTTTTGGGAGGGGGTTTATGGTGAGGTTGAGATGCATGTTATGAATTGGGAGATCACCAACGCTCTAAATTGATGGGTGATATCCATATTGGCAATTTTCAGCATCGGAATTTAGCTATCTTAGCTAAATGGGTTTGGAGTTTTCGACATGAAAAAGATGCCTTGTGGAGAAAGCTTATTGTGACTAAATATTATACCCCTCTTTTATATGGCCGACTATTATTTGTGGATATTCTAAATCTCCTTGACAGTTTATTTGCCATACTATTGAATTAGTGGCTAACTGTACCCAAATTCGGCTTGGTACTGATACATCTATTTCTTTTTGGAAGGATTCTTGACTTAGTTGTGATGCTTTTTATACTATTTTTCCTCATTTGTTTTGCCTTACTCGTTTTCTTGGTATTAAAATGGTTGATGTGTGGATTGGGGAACATGAGGCTTGAGATTTGCGCCTTCGTCGTACTCTCAATGATTTATAAACTCTTGAATGAGCTTCTTTGTCTCAATTATTATTTCTAGTCAGCTTCCGTCTTTCTCCTGACACTTGGATTTAGGCTTTTGATCATTCTTCATCATTCTCTGTTAAATCTCGCATGGATGATTTGATGAGTACTGTTGATCCTCATGTCATGGAAGTTTATTAAGCTATTCGGATGGATCGTTTTCAAAATTTCCTTATGAGAACTAAGCCTTGATGTTATTAATACTGTTGATCATCTCCAATGTATATGACTATCTCTCTATCTTGGTATCACATGTCTCGTAAGCATTCAAAATCTACTGCTAATCTTTCTGTGCATTTCCCATAAGGCATTGTGCTTTTGACATATCATGTTGTAAGCTTTTGGTTGGTCAACGATTTTTTCTCATAATATATGATATTCTTGCTTCTCTGTTGGTTGGTCATCCATTTCATGGTACTAAGAAAACCCTTTGGCTGTCTTTTTTACGAGCTTTCTTCTGGACATTGTGGGGTGAGGGCAATAAACATCTTTTTCGAGACCCTTCTTTCAGCTTTGATCACTTTATAGATTTAGTTCTATCTATTGGGTTGTATTGGTGCAAATCTAAGCAACCACTTAAACATTTGAGTCATTCTTATTTAGTTTCCAATTAAATTTCTCTTTTGTAATCACTTTCAGGTATTTTTGGATCTCCCCTTCAATGAAATGTTTCATATACCAATTCAGACCATTAGTTTCCATGAAAAATCACATTCGATGACAAACTCCAATGAAAACTAGCATCGATGATCAACTCTAACAATGACCACCTTTGGCAATCAACTCAGGTGAACAACTCCAATCACCGACTCCGTTGATTATCTCCATATATATCAGTTTAAAAAGACTTATGTTTGAAGTTTAAAGAGATTCTATAAAAGGGGAAGGGCTTATCTTTCTCTTATTGGTCGTTTCATCTTGTGTCTCTTCCTTCCTTTTTTCACTTGAGGTAACAATGATTACAATCTCTTCTTCTCTAGTATCATTTATTGGAATAAATAATACATGACTTTTTGTTTACGGTAGCATCCTTGTATTTTTTTAATTTATTCGTTTAGGGTTCCATCTTTGATATTAAAAAAAATCCAATGTTATAAAGTTTTTATTTTTTTTTATTTTTTTTAAATTTCCACGAGCTATATAATTAACTCAAATGATATAACCTTGGATGGCACTTCGTTTAGGGCCGCATCCTTGGTTTTCTTTTTGTTTTTTGTTTTTTTGCTTTCTATATATATATAGGCTTGAGTCTTGGATTAAGATCTCTTCTTATTGAATAATTAACTTTGGATTTTTCCCAATATTTTATAATGTTATGCAAAATACAAAATGAAATAAAAGTTTGTTGTATTAATTAACAAGAAAATGTTTATTACAAATCGACAAGCTTTAGGGCGTAAAGCCCAAGAGTTGCACCATTCGAATCACAATCCAGGCACTGATCAAGACATTCATCGATTCGACAGAATGAACCACGATCTAGGGTACGTGCTTCAAACATTCACATAGCTTTGTAGTTTTATAATTTTACCTATATTTTATAATCCTAGAAAAATATGAAAATAACATGTCTCGTATTATTTAATCTATTGTTTCTAATTTTCAAAACCTTCGCTTATTTCTCTTCAAACAAACTTTTAACAAAGAGTGAGCATGATATACCGAAAAATTGAGCCGACCGACCAAATCAAAAGTGGTTGATCGAAGAAGAGGAGAGGGTCATTCAGAATCGGTTTGGGAAGAATGCAAACCAACAATTTAAAGAATAAAACCTATTGACGGTATGTCTGCGCTCCTGGATGATTGAGATCGATTTAAACATTTACTAAACTGACCATAGTTGGTTCGATGGCGGATTGGTCAAAAAACTAACTCCAACTGACCACTGCACACTCCTACTTATAACAAGTGGCGAGTGAAAGAATTGAAGAATAAAGAAAGGGGGAAGTTCACTTATATCATATAGTAGAGGGAGATGCTAATTTTCCGATCAACAGGATGAGAAATCTGACTCAATCTTGATCATACATGATTTTCTTCCCTTTTCTAGTCAATTTAGTTTTGGCGAGAATGTATTCCACACTTTGCTTGCATCCTATTCTTGCCCCTTTTACCATATCACATCGAAATTTATCATCTTATACATTTACTATTTTCGTTTGTAGATAATAGTAAACATAATTAAATATTAGTCAATGAATCGTTACAACTCTACAAGTTGAGACATATCTTTATCTATACGTAAAGATAAGATTTAAACTTCAAATCTCTCTTTAAGGGGGCATTTGGTGGGCGATAAAAACAGAAAGTTGAGTTGGTAGTTATTATCTGGAGAATTAAATTATCTGCAGAGTTAAATTGTTTGTGTTTGGAGTGAGAGTTGAGTTGGTAATTATTGTTTGTGTTTGAATTGCTAAGTTAAGTTGAATTAAGTCTGAAAATTTGTTTTGGGGTGCAGAGGTGAGTTGAGTTGGGTATCTAGTATAATTTATGTAAATGAAATTGGTTATACTTTTATTATTTTTTGTTTGCTTTTTTTACTTTGTTATTGTTGATTAATTTTCAACTATACACCTGTTTTCTCAACTCTTTTATGACAATAACCGTAAAAACTCTAATTTTTTCCAATTTGTAAAACATAATAGATTCTTTTCAACGTATTCTTTTTAAAAAACTGTAAAAACTCTATTCTTTTCACAAAATACATGTTATATTGCAATAAAATCAACATTCTTCATTCTATTTGACAATGATTTTTTAACCCTAATTACTTATATATATATTATATATATATATATATTAATATATAATATATATAAACTCGCTAACTTAACATTATTATAAAAAAATTAACATGTTGTACACATAAACATTGAATAACTCAATAACTTTATAGTTTATGTTTATATAATATGTATCGTCTATGTCAAATTGAAATTGTTCATAGAATATTTACACTTCATTTCATAATGATGTTGAGAATGGTATGTATAGTAAAGTTACATTCTTTTGAACATCATAAAAATAATATTAAACGACCGAAAATGTGGTCGTTCCAAAAAACAAATTCACAAAATATATATTTTAGGTTGAAATATTAGTTGATCAATCTAATGGGTCCAAACAAGTAGGTGGATGCAATACCACTTATGTGCCTCTTCTGGTACAACGAGGAAGAGGTCCGTCTTTTGTATGTCCATACCAATTATATCAATTAGGTCGCATCTATCATTAGCAATTAGTCTTTCAATTCCAAATATGGCCTGAACTACTTCCTTTTGATGTCCAAATTCTAGCTCGTGTTTCTCCGTTTGCCACGCAATGAGTTTGTTTATATGGCTCCGTTGATACATTTGCTCTGCCCCATATCTGGTACAACTACTTTCCCCATGGACATATCTACTTGATCTTTTTCCATTGTATCCTTTGGCAATTGGGTTTATTTATTACCTGGGGTATGGTATTCCTGTGATCCTAGCTGAACTCGTCCTCTATTTTCCTAAACAAATTTGACGCCATCACCATCGGGGGCTCGCAGGACTGACTGGTTGCCTTGTCCTTCCCAAATACATTTGATAGTTCATCATAATGGGTTCTACAAACCCCTCGCATTGGGATGACTCTGCATTGGTACATAAAAGCAATATTATAATTTATACGAAAACAGGTGTGGTGTACATTGTTCACTTTTTTTTTAACTTACTCGAACCCAGACATCAAAGTTCTCCTTGTCCCTCTGAACGCATTTGAACTCCTCGTTCCACTTGAACCCTGATTGATTTAACATCTCTGTTATTGTCAAGTATTGTTTCTTCAAACTCTTAATCTTGAATTTAATATTCTGGTTTGGACCACACCTGGGCAACTTGTCCTCTATCATTCGCTCCAAGTGCAGTAGATATCCTGGCTGAAATATCTCATTGTCGGATTTCCAACCAAACTCCACCAAAGAGACTAGGGCATTTACCAACCTAGCGTCATCAACTTTCGTCCATGTGTGTTTCGATATTTTTCCATCACCTGCCTGAAAATAACCTTTGAGGACTCTGAGCGAAAACATGAAGATCGTCCCAATTTTATTTTATAGAATCATAAAATACATAATACAAATTATGCAGTGAAATTAAATTTATAACATGCCGAAAATTTGAGAAAATGATTAGAGAGAGAGATTTACCCTTGAAAAACATTTTCTTCACATATTTCCTTTTCTCCGGAATTGATCACTCGAAACCCTAATGGCCAGCACCAATTGGAGCCTTCTGTATTATCCGGGATGAGAATCACAAAAGTTTATAGGCTCTATGATTTTTGGAGAGGGAAAAAGATTGAGAAGAGCAAGAGAGTTTTTCTCAGAGTAGTTTTTTTTTTTAAAAAAAAAAACCTTATGTGAAGAAGAATAACTAAAAACTGCAAAAAGAAGGAAGGAAAGGGAAATTATCTCCCACCCTTGTGTGTGTGTGTGCGGGTTGCGTTTGCGTGTGCGTGTGTGTGTGTGTGGGGGGGGGGGGGTGTGTTTAATGTTGTATCATATACAATATAACCAAAGTGGTATTTAGTATAAATCATATTTATATTAAAATCAATTATATGAATCCAATTCCTATAATTAATATTTGAATCATATTCAAATATTTATTTCCTCTCGACTAAACGTTATATTATAATACATCAAATATATTATAGTAGTTATATTATATATAATTAAATTAAATTAATTATATCACATCTTATTAATTCCCTCATTTAATTTGAACAATTCAAATTAATTCGAAATTGATTCTCATTAAATCATTGTTGAGCTATAGAGGGGATCTCATGGATCTGTAAATTGAAGCTCCAATGGTCTTAAATAATTAATTAAAGTCCTTTAATTAAATTATTCAACTTTCATTAACTATTCGGCACTCCACTAAAGACTGACAGCTGTACTCTTCACATTAGAAATATATTTTTGTGCCCATTGGATATAACTAGTCAACAGTGCAATGAACATTCACAAATTGCTTGTAAGTACAATTACGCCAAAATTACCGTTTGCTCCTGTAGTTACATCCAACTCCTTAAGTGCAACTGATTCCTCTAATAAACCATAAATCATAGTCTAACTATGACCAAAATCCTCTCATGTTGGTTTACAGAAACACACAACAGAAGAAAACAGGATCATTAAGCATTCTAGTTCCTCAATTTTGATCTCAAATTAAGCATGTTCATGGAGTATCAAGAGGGTTTCATTATATACCGTTGAAGATCCTCTTCAAACTCGGAATTTAGTTGCAATCTTCTCCAATTCTTGTTGTGGACTATCACTAGAGCTTCCTTACTATTCTCTATGAGCGTTAGATTGAGTTGTGGGACTCAAAACAAGCTTGAACTTAGGAAAATTGGAGGAGAGGTTCTCTAGTTTTTCAGCTTGTTGAAGAACTTCTTCAACTTTCAAAATTCAGCAATTCAGCAATTGCATCAACTTTTCCACTCAACCAAAAGTGGTTTTATTACATGACTCTCAGTTGATCACTTGAAGTGATTCCAGCTACTCCTTGAATTTGGTGGTGGAATTATGTGTAAGAAGGTGATTAACCTTCTTGCTCGAAAGTAGGAAAGTCCCACATTGGGATTTTTCTTCATTTTCATTTTTCTTTTTTGATTTTGAAATTGATTTTCAAAATCAATAATTTTTCCAATTTTAATTCTTTAATAGAAATTTTATTAATTTTACAAAAATTAGTTCAATAATCAATTTTCTAATAAACTTAATAATTAATAATTAATTAAACAATTTAATTAATTCTATTAGTTTAATATCAAATATTAAATTAATTTGTCACTAATTCCATTACCATGAATCCCTATTCATGAAGTTAATATTTATATATTAATCCAAATTAACCCTCATTTGTTAACTACCGAGTCACTCCACTAAAGCCCAATAGTTGTACTCCCCTCACTTTAGATATATTATGTCCATTCGATATAACCATAATTACAAGTTAACCCTTCACAGATTGTTCGTAATAACGGTTGGGTCAAATGACTGTTTTACCCTCAAGATTACCTCTTATTCCTTAAGTTTCACTGATCCTCTAATGAACAATTTGTTTGGGACCCAATCAACAAACAAAATCCCTCTCAGGCTAATGAGAGGGTGGGGCTATAAAATCCGAACCCTAATTATCTTAAGTAAGCAAGTGTAAGTTATGTGATGTCTTCGAATGAGTTGTAATGATATTATGTTTTGGTTAGGAGTGATGGAGAAAGAAAGTAAACTAAAGAACAAGAGAACTCTCGGATGGCTATGTAGGAAAGAATGGTCAAATTTTTGCTAAGTATAGGAAACCAAGAGGAGATCATGCTATCCTATGAGATTTAATGTTGAATTGTGTTGTGATGGAGTGGGAAGAAAATGGCTTAATCAAATCTCAGCCATTAATCTTCATTAGTGGGCTAAGTGGCCCAAGGAGATTTCATGCAGGATTTTGGGCTGTGGTAAGCAGGAAGGCCGACTTCATTTAATTGGTTTGAACAAATTACTTGGGCTATTCGTGTAATTTTAATGGCATTCGAAAGCTCTATGTGTCTATATTCTGTGGCTGTATTTTTGGAGGGAAAACTCACTGGAATAAGGCCGAAGGAGCAAAATAAAGATGAAGGGTTTGTTTCTCAGGTGAATCTAGGCCATCAGTGAAGAATTAAAGCTCCAAGACGAATCAAGAAGATTTTTTAGCCAAACTTTTGAGGTAATATTCTCAGTTATAAACAACTTTGTAGAATGAAACTTTTTAAGATGAGGCCTGGAAATCGAGTTATATATTTTTGAAGTTTGAACTGGAAGTTGTTAAACAAGCAGGCAACTGCTTGAATTGGGGCCAATGATGAAGGTTTGAATCTCCAGATCAAACGACGGAGAATTTTGAGTTGAAAGTTTAAGGTAATGTTTCTAACTTGATTCTAAGCAAGTTTGTGGAAGGAGTTTCCTTGAGATCAGTTCTGGAAATTTAGTTATGAGTTGTTGGAATTGAATTTGCAGTTTGATGCTCCAAAATTTTTCTAAGTGTGGGGAGTGTAGGCGATCAAAGGTTGCATTCTTTTGACATCCAATCCCTCCAAATTGGCTAAGTGTCCGACCCTCAAAGTGAATGGTAGGAGGCACAATGTGATGGTTTGGCATGTGAGCTTGATTTATTGAGTAGGCCTAAAAGGAAGGCTAATGTAAACACTAAGTAGTATGCTTTTATGTATAAGTTCTACTCCCATTGGAAAAGCCTATCAAGCCTTAAGGAAGTAAACTTGAAGGACTTGCGAGTGACTATAAATGATTTATAAATGGTTTATAAATATTTTAATAATCCATGCTTTGTTAACAGTTACTTTTATGTTTGTTATTTTACAAGAAGTTCCAAGCAACGCATTTCTCTAAAGTTTATAAACGCATGCTAGTTACAAAGTTTATGAAATATGCTTTGGTACAATGGTTTAACAATGGTAGTTCTCAAAAGAAGACTCTATAACATGTTTAAGTTACAAGTATTTGTATTATGTTTTAAAGCATATGTGCTCTTAATGTTATTGAGCATGCATTAGCAAATGATATTCTTATGAAAACTATGTTTTATGAGATCAAGTTTTCAGTAAGCTTGTTTGGTGACAATGTTTTCCTATAAGGTATTTTCAGCTCAATACTGAAGTAAAAGGAGAAGGTATCTGAGTTGTACTACCTTGTTCCAGTTATTTTATGATTATGATACCGAAGTACTTAGAGAAGATATCATAATAATCCACTTAGTTCAGTAATAAGCAGTGGTACCCTACTTCAGTTATGATCCTTGACGTCAGGATCCAGTTTGCTCTACGTGCACGTATGACAGTTAATCATTTCAGTAGGATTAAACAAAAGGGTTCTTTCCTAACATTGGCTGTAAGGTGCTAAACAAAAGGGTTCTCACCCCAGCCCAGACTTATGTTTAAGAGATCGAACAAATGGGTTCTCTCTTAAACATGATACCCGATGATAAGATTGAACCACGAGAGTTCTTTCTTAGCATTGGCTAGAAGGTGTTGAACAAAAGGGTTCTCACCCCAGTCCAGGCTAATGTTTGAGAGATTGAACAAAAGGGTTCTCTCTTGAACATGATATCCGACGTTGAGAGATCGAGCAAAAGGGTTATCTTTCAACTGGGAATCAGTTTAGCTGTGTTTTTAGATACAATGGTTTTAAAAGTTTTATGTATATATTTGCTTGGCATGTTTTAGTTCTAGTATTATGTTTTCTAGCTTTCAATTTAAGCATGAGATTTATGTTTTTATTAAGTCACTCATTGGGCGAGTAGCTCATTCTTTCAAATGTTTTTCTTTTCCCAGGTAGTGGTCATCTCCCCAGAGGTTAGCTGTCATCCTGCTCTGTCACTCAAGGACTCCAATTAAAAGTTCAAAGTCTAGAGATAACTTTTAGGTGTTTACTCAATAAATGTTTGTACATATGTGTTGCTCATATTAGGGACTAGTAAAATATATTAGGACCGCTGAACTCTGTATATGTTAATATGATGTAATTATATTATTGTTGATCCCTAGTGTTCTAAGGTTATTTTTAAAGTTTCATTAGTTTGGTGAATGTTATATATGTACTCTAGGGATCTAAGCAGGTTAAGGATGTTAGTTAGGCAGTAAGTGCCACAAAAGGGTTGGAAACTACTGTCGTCACATTCACTTTTGGATTAAGAAGAGTAATTTGGGAGTGGGTGTGATAGGGGCCCCTTGTTTAAGACACGAAATCAACACTTAAAGAAGTAACCTATCTACTATCCTTGAAAGCAAGTAGGAGTAAATTCTATCTTGCACCCTATGTCTCCAGCTATCTACCTAGTCTTACCCCTGAAATGGGAGGCTTATTGAGCCAGCGCTGTTGAACTAACCCTCACTCATGCAAATCTAATGATAATCCTGAATAAACAGGAGTTCATAGTTAGCTCAGGATTAAGGTCAAGTTACCTAGTTCATCGTTTTGAAATAGTCAGTCTTAAACAGTAAACAACATTATAAAGTAGTGACTTATTTCTTGGTCCAATCTTATGCAAACTCATTACACAAGACGCCCCCACTCCTTATATCACCACATGAACGAATCAGGATCACTTCGTTTGTAGCACTTTACAACTCCTTGTAACAACTACAAAGTGGGCCTCATTCGATAGTGTTACCAGAATAAGGCACTGATAACTTGTAGAAATACAAGTTATTTATACTGTTTTATTTAGATATTGCGGTTAAAAGAGAGGAAAGTTCTGTTAATTGTATGGAAATTGGCTAAGAAATGCAATGATTATAAATTGTCGTCAATACACTCACTAACACCATTGCGATGGTAGAAAAGAATATTTCAAGTTTGTTTTGCAGGAAATCAAATCACCGTATGTGCTCATAGCTCAAAAGATTGACGTTCTACGTCGCATTGCGCCCATCATTCAGGAATGAATAGACGATCAATGCAATGACGGCGCATGCGATAATCGATCAAGAGCTTTGCGATCAACGCAACTTCAATCGCATGCGGTAATAAAAACCAACACCACATGCAGACAAACGGTCGAAGATGCAAATGAGCAACGCAATCACGGAGGATTTTGGCACGTGTACAACTAACCGTTGTGCATTTTCGACGGATTGATTGCATAACAGAAGGAATATTTATTCCACCATTCTCGAAATTTCCATAACAATAAAGTGGGGACCACACGGCAGAGAGTCGGAGTATTCATCCATAAATATCTTTAAAGAATTCACTGGAAAAATATACTTGATACGGGATAATTTATACGAGGCTATTGAGAGAGAGGATGATCTGAGTGTTGATCAGAGAATATCTGGGAAGAAAAGAGACAAGGCCGAGAGGTGAGTCTCAGGGCGAATCATTTCAAATCCCCACGTTGNATCTGAGTGTTGATCAGAGAATATCTGGGAAGAAAAGAGACAAGGCCGAGAGGTGAGTCTCAGGGCGAATCATTTCAAATCCCCACGTTGAAGCTCTGTACCTAAATCAACTCTACTGGTTGAGCAAGCTTGAGAGGGAAGCTCATCCTTCCATTCACTCCATCTACGCCGGCAAGCAATCTCTCCATCCAGATCGGTGTCAAGACATTGAAACTCTTCTGTTTCTGTTTCTAACTCTTATTCATCAATTGTATTTCATCTTCTTAGTCTAAATCATTCACAAACATGTATCAGACGCTTAATTTTATAATTAAATGTCATGATCACTTTCATTTTCACATTTCTGTCTATTTTCGTTCCTCCATTAATCGCTTTTTCCACGATGTTTTCTTAATCCCGTGGTGATTAATATGAATTAAACAAGTAACTTAATCTGTGCTAAAGAGATAAAGATGTTTAGCTAAAGCATGCTAGATGACGTCTTCACCTGTGAGAGCAGAAGTGAAGATGCCATTCTGATCTGTCGAGAGAAGGTTAGAAGAATGCGTTAACTAAAGCAAGAAGTACTTCCAGAGATGGAAGCAAACTTGCATTCACTACGTTCGTCCCTGTTTCACCACAAAGATATGGGAAACGAGGCCGATCACCAAGAGGTGTATGCCAAGCCAAAGCGGAACCGTACTTATATCTTTAATGCAATTAAGAAACTTGCGATGTTTGTATTAATTATCCTTTCTCTTTTTGCTTCGCACATAAGCCTTGCCACCGCATAACACGACCTTTGTATAATCTTCACAGTCAGTCTCAACCTCGGTATCTTGTATCATGTAACCTGTACCTTGTATCATCATAGCTTAGGTTTATTTTATCACACTTTACTTTTATCGCAATTTACTTTATTATCGCATTTTTATCGCTTATCTTTACTTTACTGCATAATTTAATTTATTCGCATGTACAAACCACACTTTTATTGAATTGAAAAACCCCCGGTCGCATATATCACGAACGTAACACAATCAACCTAAAACAATCTCTGTGTTTGACCTTGGATCACTCCGAGAAACTTGCGGTGAAATTATACTTGGTTTCAACGCAAGGAAACTTGTGACAACGCATAGCATACTACAAGCATATCGTTAATAACGCATACATCTAGAAGTAGTATCGCATATCATCACAATCATCCCTGCGTTGTATGACATAAGAAGATAAATTTTATTCATTCATATTCATATTTGTCCACATGCTTAAATAGAAGTATCAATTTTTATGTCAACAACTTAGATTAAATTTTATGCGTTACAAGTTTATGGATTAAAATTAGGTCAACAAGTTTATGGCATCATCACATTTTATGCGTAACAAGTTTATGGCATCGTTGCTGGGGAACTGGTAACGGGAACATGGACTTATAGCTTAGATTAAAATTATGCGTAACAGGCACCCAACCTTATTTGTATATTATAGATCATTTTGACTATTTACTCAAACCTGATCCACTCTTATTTCTCTACATAAAGCTCAAGTACTCATGTAATAGTCATGGATATTTTAGTTTATTGGATTTATTTCTAAAACAAAATAAGTAATTCATATATTCAAAAACAATTTTATCAATTTACAGAATGAGTTTATTGTTTACAAACCACGAATTTTAGGACATAAATCCAACATCTCGGGCCAGGAGAAGGTATGGCGTCACATTATTCAAGCCCCGAAATCAGCCCTTAAGGGAGCAATTTATCTACTTAACCTGTAGAGAATGTGTGAATTCCGTCATATGTAGCTGTGTTACCAACTCCTCAATCAAATGAATTTCCAAAATGGTAGGCTTATTGAGTCGGCAATTTGACCACTCTCACCCATAGAAATCAAAGGACCGCCCTCATGGATAGGAGTTCACCATTCACTTAGGATTCAGGTCATGTTACCTATGGTCATCTTGGTGAAATGTAAGTCTCTATTATGAACGACGTTATATAATGAGACTAGTCGGTGGTTTGGTCTTATACAAACTCCTTTATATAGAATACCCCCGCTTATATGTCTCTACATGAATGATCAGAATCAGATCATTTATAGCACTTTACAACAATTGTAACATCTACAAAATGGGTCGTATTCGTGGTGTCACCATGATAAAGTATCCAACCTTATCCATCTACTATAGACCATTTAGGTTATCATTTAAACATGATCCACTTGTATGTCTCTACATACATGTTTAAGTTACAAACGATAACCTTGGATGTTAGTTTATTGGTTTGTGGGTTTGATGCTACTAAATGTTAACTAAAACATCTTATATTTTATTAAATAAATAAAATGTTTATATAATACAATTACAAACTACAAGACCCTACAAGATTTAGGGCATCAACCCCAACACTACCATTCTGATACATGCATGTATACGTGGTGAAGACATTTTTCAAAATTAAACAATTTCGTGACACATCAATAAAAAAAATCATGAAGTCAAATAGTTGAATTAAACACGTTCATGACATAAATGAAGTGCATAAATATTGTTCAACAAGTAGATTAGATGTTGGGATTAGTGTCCTAATTCTCTTGGAGTCTTGTTGTTTGTAATGATACACATTGTTTTTATGAATACAATAACTCTTATTTCATTCTGGCATTTACTCATATCCAATAAACAAAGCTCCATGATTATCTTATTTAAACTTAAGCATGTAAATGTGATATACAAGTGGATTGTGCCTTAAGTGATAACTTAAATAGGTTTGTAGTATAAGGATTAAGGTGGGATATCTGATCCTAGTGACACTACGGATACGACCCGCTTTGTAGAGGTTTGCAAGTATTATAAACTACTACAGATGGTAGATCCTGACCGTTCATGTGGAGACATGTGAGCGAGGGTGTCCTATACAAAGAGTTTGTATAAGATCGAACAACGAGATGACTAGACTATTGGGTTTTATGTTCTAAAACTTGTGGTTCGTAAACATTAGAACTTATTCTGAGAATTCGATAAAGTTGTTGTTGAATATATTGTTTTTTAGAAATCCAATAAACCTAAGTCCCTTGACTATTATATGAGACTTGAACTTTATGTGGAGACATACAAGTGGATCAGGTTCGAGTAAATACTTGAACTTATTCTAGTAACACTATTGGATGTGGGCTACTCTGTAGTTGTTACAAAGAGTTGTAAAGTGCTACATACGAAGTAATCCTAATTCATGCATATTGAGACATGAGGAGTGGGGGTGTCCTGTGCAAATGAGTTTTGTACAAGATCGGACACGAAACCTGTCCCTCTTACTTTATAACACTATTTACTGTTTAAGACTGACTATTTCAAAGCGATAACCTAGGTAACTTAACTTTAATCCTGAGCTAACTATGAACTCCTGTTTGTTTGGTTGATCTGCAAACGGTGAGAGTAGACCAATTTCCTCTGCTCAATAAGCTTACCATTTTGGGGATAAGATCGGATGAATAGCTGGGAACATAGGTGCAAGAGGGAATTCACTCCTACCCGATTAGGATTAGTAGAGAGGTTGTTCCCTTCAAGTTCTAATTCTGGGTCTCGAAAAAGAGGTCTCACCCTTTCATTGGCCTGAAAGGGATTCGATTTGTTGATTGGATCACAAATCAATTGTTCATTAGGGGGTCAGTAGAACTTAAGGAACAAGAGGTAATTTCGGGGGTAAAACAAAGATTCGAACCAACTGTTATTACGAGCAACCTGTGAAGGGTTAACTTACTAATCATGGTTATATCAAGTGGACATAATATATCTAGCTCTGGGCTTTAGTGGAATCACCCATTAGTTAACGAATGGGGGTTAGATCGGTCTAATAAGTTTAGCCGATTAATCTCGGATCGTTGGAGCCCATGATCTGTAGGTCCGCGAGGTCTCCTTACTAGCTCATAAATGGGCAAGTTTTAGGGTAGCTTGAGAAATTAATTTGAAATGTTCAAATTAAACGGAACAAGAGAATAAATATTTAAATATGATTTAAATATATGAAGATGATTATTGTGCAAAAATTAATTTAATATTTGATATTTAATTAATTAATTTTTTAATTAATTTAAGAAAATAAAATTTTGAATAAAATGATTTAAAATAATTTTTTATTTTTTAAAAAAAATGGAAAAACAATTTGCATGGTTGCACAAAATGGAAAATGGATTTTCTCCATTACCATAATCTTTATGCTCACACAAAAACTATTATCTTCTCTACTTTGATTCTCCAAGCATGAGCTGTAAGCCATGCACTCCATCTCTTTGCATGTTCATCTAAATATATAAAGAAGATTGAAGTTATTGGAGAAAAAAGGGGGAATACAGAATTTTGAGAGAAAAATTTCGGTGAAGAAGAAACTGTCTTCTTCAACTTGTTGTTGTGAGCTTTTCTTGTTTCTTCACATCTTCAAGCTGTTCTTTAGTCCCACAACTCTGCCTAAAGCTCCAAGAGCATAATTGGGAAGACTTTGAGGTGGTTCACGTTGATATCAAGTGAAAACAGCAGCTGAACAAACGTTTTTCTTGGAGAGTTCATCAAAGGTATGTTCTGAAAACCCATTTTTTATGAAGAACATGCTTCAGTTTTTGCCAAAATTAGTGAATTAGAATGTTTATGGATCCTTAATACTTCTGCTGCATATTATTTAACTCTTACATAAACTCTATATATAACACCGTTGATACTAGAGACTTACATCTCACCTAGACGACCATAGGTGACACGACCTCAATCTTGAGTGTTTTGGGAACTCTTGCCTTTGAAGGTGGTCCTTAGATTAGTATGGGTGAGAGTGACAAGATTGCCAACTCAACATGCCTACCTTTTTTGGGGACTTGTCTGATTTGAGAGGTGGAAATTTAATACACAAGATGGAATTCACTCATTCCTCGAAGCAGGGGTAGAGATTGCTCCCTTAAGAGCTGATTCTGGGGCTTGAACATAGTGACCACAACTTCTCTTTGGAAGAGAGGACTCAATCATAGTAGTACTATGACTTATGTTCATTAGAGGATTCAATGGTACTTAAGGAGTTAGATGTAACTACAGGGGTATAATGGTTATTGGCCGAGTTGTACTTATGAGCGATTTGTGAAGGGTTGTCGCGCTGTTGATTGTTAAAATGGATACATAATATATCTATGGTAAGAAGAGTTCAGCTATCGGTCTTTAGTGGAGTGCCTGGCAGTTAACGGATGGTGGATCCCGTGACTAAAGAGTTTAACCAGTTATTCACGTACTGTTGAAGCTTCGAGCTACAGGTTCATAAGGTTTCCTTGGTAGCTCAATGGATTCAAGTTGAGGATCAGTTCTTGGTGTTAATTTGAAATGTTCAAATTGACAAGAGGTAATTCGATTATATATAATATAATCGGTATAGTATATGAGATACATTAAGTGGAGGATTAGTGTAAATGAGATTTACATTAAGTGCCATGGAAAAGAAAAAGAGCTATGGTTTGTATGTTTCATGAGATGAAATATTAAAACTATAGGTTATAAATATATTATTATAAGTTAGTTATCATTTATATTTATAATAATATTAATTATTGGATAATTATTTGTTCTCTAATAACCAATTGAGTGGGAGAGTATTGGTGGTTTCATGGTAACCGTGAGTTAAAAGGAAAAATGTTTTTCTAATTTTAGTAAGAAAAAAAAATTATGTTTTGAGATTTTCAATCTCGGAAAATTCTCACGGAGAGTTGTCAAGTAAATTAGATTTACTAAGCGACAGTTTGAAGTTAGCTAAACGATCGTGGAGTGTTAGTAGAAGATAGATACTCAGCTAAACGATGAGTTAAACGATCGCATAGCTTTTGCTAGATAATCGCTTAGCTTTTCCTAAACGATTGGGCATCGACCTATACGATAGGTTCGTCCATCTCCCACTTGCTCAATCATTTACACGATTGTGTTTCCTTCTACTTTCTCCCTCAAACCAAGTCCACATAGAGCTCACCCTCTAGATTCTCACACCAAGAATATTGGTATTCTTCTTGGTGGTGTCATACTCAACTCGACACTATCGAGGTTCTGTGGAGGCCGTTCATTTTGTTCTGGGTGTTCGTGACCAAGGCGATCGCTTAGTTCGGGTGCGCGGTGTTCGTGCAGTGCAGCGGTCGTGTTGGACGAGTATTCGTGTGTTGTTGTGTTGCGCTAATCGAGCATTCATGATCAAGGAGCTTTGTGATGAGTTTATTAAAGTATGTTGCTCTTGTCCTTGATCTGTTGTATATCATGCTGTAATTTCTGTATTTAATGCATAACCATATGTTTCCGTTTTTTATTGTAATTGTAATGTTCATATACGATTGTAATTTGGAATGATCTTTCCGTTGCTCATGGAAATCCTCGTGTTCGATTTCCCTCAGTATGTAAATATTGTTCAACAAGTAGATTAGATGTTAAATTTTTTTTAAAAACACAATCATGAACGTTGCCACTGGAAAAATATTTCGGTAGCCTAATCATCTCTAAATCAGGTTCATTCGTCTGATGTCTCAAGGAATTCAATATTCTCCCCCTCTGTAACAACAACTGTAGAATTCTTGTTTAGGGACTCATCAAGTAAAGCACCTATCCCCATCTCCCTTGTGATTAGGCTGCGAATCAAGAAATACGCAGTTATCGTTCGACATTGGACCTATACGGGGTAGAAGGATTTTCCCCTAAGAATTGTCCATTGCCCTTTCAACAGTCTAAATGCTCGCTCGATAAAATTTATTGTTGAAAAGTGCTTTAAGTTGAAAATTTCTCTCGATGTTGTCGGTGCGTTGCTTAGGTCACGCCAATCTGAGAGATGGAAGCACTCCCCTCATACGGAGTAAAAAATCCTTCAGTATTGGGTAGTATCACACAGGTAGCAGTATCTTGTACAAGTTTAGGATTGTAATCCGCCTATTCATGCAATTACTCAAGCTTGATTATGTACATGATTGATTTTTAATACCCTTTGGAACCCTCAGTCTGTGCATTTGAATAATTGCTGAAGAATCTCATATGGAGAGTACCATGAGCGTGTTTAGATCGCTCCGATTTTACAGTGACCGAAATACAAAAAATATATATTCAAAACATACAGTTATGTACATAAATCTAATTATCGGCATGCTCAGAACATGATAAATAACAGGGAAAGGGTTCCATACCAGTTGAAGACTCTCTTCATACTTCTGAATCCTAACGCAGCGGATCCCTCCAACAGATCTACCAACACCCGGCGAGAACGTCGACTGCAACAGCATGATCAATACGAACACGAGCACTGTAGCGGGGACGACACTACCACTAATGAACCCCGGGTATTCTCGGCGTAAAAACCCAAAGAGTGGGTTTTGGTGAGTTTGGTAGAGGACGGAGGACAATGAGTCGTGTAGACAATAAGCAAGTGGGAGATAATACAGTGCTCTTATACACATCTAGATGTGTATAAGAGACAGTCACAATCGTGTAGGAAAGGCTGAACGATCGTTTAGGAAAAACGTATACGATTGTTTAGAGAAATCGTGAGGTAGACGATCGGTTAGACGGAAGAGCTACTATCGTATGAGCTTTCGGGTGATCGTCTCACGAATTCTTTTTGGGCGGTCGAAAAATAATGAATGTACGATACAAAATGAAAACCTCTTTTCATTTTTAACTCATCGGTTACCATAACCGACGATGCCCGCTACCCTCATCCGAATGTGGAAAAATTGGTTAATTATCATATAATTAATCAATTAATTAATAAATAAATATAATCATATTATATTTATATCCTATAGTTTGATATCACATATCTACTATAGTATTTTCTCCTCAACTTGATATAAATCATATTTATATCTAATTTCCTCTAAAATAATGTATCTCATACATTTAGTCAATTATATCATATATAATTAACCAGTCCAATTATATCATATATAATTGAACTTCCTCTTGTTAATTTGAACATTTTAAATTAACCCAAACACTGGTTCTCGACTTTATCCAAGCTACCCAGGGGACCTAATGGACCTGTAGCGCAAAGCTCCAATGGTACGTGAATAGCTGACTAAACTCTTTAGCCACGAGATTCACCATTCGTTAACTGTCAGGCATTCCACTAAAGACCAACAGCTGAACTCTTCTTACCACATATATATTTCTGTGTCCATCGCATATAATCAATCATGAGTACGATGACCCTTCACAGATGCTCGTAAGTACAGTTGGGCTAATTTACCATTTTTTTCCTATAGTTACATCTCACTCTTTAAGTATCACTGATTCCTCTAATGAACAATACAACATAGTCCAACTATGTGTGAACACTTCTCGGGCCAAGAGAATGTGTGTGGTGCCACATCCTTCAAGCCCTAGAATCAGCCCTTAAGGGAGCCATCTATCTACTTACTTCTGCCTCGGGGAAGGAGTGAATTCCATCTTGTGTAGCTGAGTTCCCAGCTCCCAAATCAGACAAATCCCCAAAATGGTAGGTTTGAATCGACGACCTGGCCACTCGCACCCATACAAATCAAAGGATCGCTCTCAATGGCAAGAGTTCCCAATTCACTCAGAATTGAGGTCATGTTACCTATAGTCATCCTAGTGAAGTGAAGTCTCTGTCATGAACGGTGTTATATAACGAGACGTTAACACTTCGTGGTCAGGTCTTATACAAACTCTTTGTATAGGATGCCCTGCTCGCATGTCCCCAATACGAATAATCAGGATTAGGCCATATGTGACAGGTCACAACACTTGTGACCATTCTACAAAGTGGGTCGCGTCCGTAGCATTACCAAGATAAGGTTTCCCTCCTTTGTCCATTTACTATAGACCATTTTGGTTATCACTCAAGACATGATCCACTTGTATGTCACCACATACATGCTTGAGTCACATACAAATAACCAGGGATTTTATGTTTATTGGTTTTTGATAAAGCAAATAAAACAATTAACTGAGAAAAATACAAGATATGAAGTAAATATCATATATTAACAACACAAGTGTTCATACATACTTTTACAAACTACAGGACACGAGACTTTAGGGCATCAACAATTGCATCCCTCATGAACCTAGAGTCGGCGGTCAAGCCTTCCCATCCTGGCGTAACAAAGATAAACTCTCCATTTTGGTCACATTTTAGATGCATTCATAGAATGGTCCTGGAACTTTGTTGTACCTGAAACCATTTCCATCGTCGATCAGTCATGTACTTATAATCAGTTCGGGGATTTTCAACAAGACTATGTGTAGTTGTATTACTTCTCTAAGAACTGTATTGAAGTATCTCGAAATCGTCTCGCCAGATCTCGAAAAATGTGTGTGTACTACTCAATTATTCGCATCGTGAGCAAGAATGTATAGGAACATTGCAATCATCCCTTCAATACTAACATATCTACTTGGTTCCAAACATCCTGTCATCCTAATTATGTTACATAGAATCATAAACGTCCTTCTATCCATTCGAGTACTTTCAAAATACGCTAAGTCACTCTTGTAAATGAGGTAGAAGAACGTCAACTGCCAAATATAGTGTCTAATGTTTGTTGGTTGTTATTCTACCCTTCTATTATTGTTAAGCAGCACTGCCAATCTCATGAAAAAATGTCTCTGAGACTCTGTAATACTTGTTATGGTTGTAAATAGCTTTTGAACAATCTTCATCTTACTAGAGTAAGGGGAGGAAGCATGTAGATCCTGAAAGGTTGAATTGTACTTAGAATTAATGAATTTAGGTTTAGTTACAAGATGAAAAGTCTTGACAACTGAGTACATCACTCATGTCCTACTATCTTGAGCCAAGTATATATTACGATCATCCCAAAAATAAAGCCTATCATAGTTGTAATAATTGTACTACATTGTCCTACTGCACTGGTCCGTTAGGGACAACTATAGTCGGTCTAGCGTGTGTTATACTGTAAGACCTATATGCATGCTCTGCTTCATCAAATGTTTCATATGACTTATGCAATGCCCCCTTGTACTCACTAACTTTTTGACATTTGTGTAAGGATAGGTAGACCTCTGGGTTACGACCATAAATACCACACAGAATTTGGGTTTTTTCATCTACCTATATTTTCAAAATAGGGGTAATCAATACCAAAATTTTTTCGGGGTTAGAATTTAGAAGTTCCAACTTCCAATGGTTATGAGTTAGGAGTTCTTATAAACAAGTCTTGATAAGTAATGGTTTGTTAGGCTTATCTTTACAATTAATATATTGACAAATATCTCATTAACTTAGACCTAAGAAGGGATCAAATTTAGCAAACATATGTTTACCAACTATGTTTTATGAACTATCTAAAAATTTAATCCCAAACCATGTTTTCTTATAACCTATCTAACAACTATACTCTTGTAAAATCTATTTACCAACTATTTCTCTTTTAATTTTTTTTACCAACTATTTACCAATTACATTCATCCTAAATTATAACTCTTTTTTTTTTTTCTTTTTCTTTTTTTAACTTGTTTACCATAAGCGTTTTTTCTTAAAAAAACCGTTTACCAAATATTTATTGATGTTTTTACCAAATATTTTTTCCTTTTTAAACTTGGATACCATAAATTGATTGTTTTTTTGAAATAGTTTGTTTGCTTACCAAAAACTGATTTGTTTACCACCATTTTTTTTATAAAAAAAACAATAACAAAATTAAAGTACTATTTATTTAACAAAAAACTAAAATTTTCCGGTTAAATACCATAAACTTGTGCAATTTTTTCTATTAAATACATAAACTCCTTTTAAACTTGGATATTAAACTGATTTTTTCCGATTAAATACAACAAAAAATTTATTTACATCTAAATGAAAATGTTGAAAATTTGTGCAATTTGGTTACCCTTCAAAATTAAAGTACACGTTTTTTTTAATGGATTCAACATAACGTATTCTATTCATACGGTTATGAGCATTTGAAGGTCCAAAAATTAATAGAATTAGAAAAATATAAATTTATTTCATTCCTATAATGTCCTCAAGCAAATAATAATATCTTCAACAAATGTCCAGGTACATATGCAATATAATGTAATATATTATATATATATATATATATATATATATATATATATATATATATATATATATATACATACATAGCAATAATGCAAATCTCAAATTCATTATTACAAATACTTCACGAAAATTTATTGACAAATATTGGATGATAAGAAAATTTACTCCAAACGTAAAACTAACGAACCTCAAACTAATTGGAAATGAAGTGTGGAAATAAAAGAATGGAAAGGAAATGGTACCTCTTTCAACACAGTAGTTCGATTCGTGACTACCCTTGTATGAATGTAAAAACAATGAAGTAGGATGGGGTGGGGGGAAAGAAACAAAAACAGATCAAGATATATAATTCATTCCACAAGATTGAAATAAGAAGTGATGGAAAAAAACAGAGAATGGATAGAAGTACTCACCAACAATCCAAATAAATGGAAGCAGTAGAAATTTCTCAAAATAGAAATAAGAGATTAGGACATGTATAAATAGAAGAGATTATGGGGTGGTTGGTTGTGGAGTTGGGTGTCTTAAGTGCACCAACCCTTAGAAATGATGAACAGTGATTTCATTAAACATAATAATGAAGAGGGAGTAATGTTGAATTAACTAAAGTAGGTAGGGTGAAGTTCGCATAAATAGGTGGCTGAGAAATTTCTTTAATATTATACCATTAATTTTGCATTAATTAAAATGTAATATATCACACAAAATTGTCAAAAACGGAAAAAAAAATAAGAGGCCTTAGGGATATTACATTCTTATTTCATTTGAAGAAATCCAACTAACATAAAACAAAACCAACAACATAGAAGAAGAAAAATCAAACCAACAAATTCCAATTCCAAATTTATTTTTTTAAAAAAAAAGAAAAAAAGAACAAAAACAAGGAACTCCAACTCCAACAAACAAATTGTACATGAAATCCAATATATTGTCAAGAAAACACAAGAACATGGTAAATTAACCGATCACCAAGGAACTCAAATGAGAAATAGATGCTTTAGATATATATATTTTTAATAATACAGATCAATACAAAAACAACAGAGGATGAATTAAGAGAAGAGAAAATAGGAAAGCATGAATTAAATAATTATCATCGGCCTATGGAAGAAAAGGATAAAAGACAAACCTTTTGTAGGGATGATTGAACTCCCTTCACCAAGCTCCAATAATCATTGGCCCCTACCAGGAATTTCATCGCACACCAAATTTGAGAAAGAGAAAAAAAAACGATCATGCGTTATTGAAGCAACAAGAGGGGAACTACAAAAAAGGAAGGAAAAATTAAAGAACTCCAAGATAACAATTGAACACATAATCAAAAAATTGAACCCCAAAAAAATCCAACAAAAAAAAAATCACGCAAAATCTTACAAATCTAACATGTAGAGAAAAGTAGTCCAAAACTATGGGAAAAAAAAACCACACAAAACCCTAAAAATCTATAGATCTACATATCCAAAACCCACGAAAAAAATCCCAAAAAAGTAAATCCGAACAAAAACTCCAAAGGAAAGTAAGTCTCAACAAAAAACACCCAAGAGACATAGACATGAATGAAAACTACGAAAAAACAATAGATATGAAAAAAAGAACTTCAAACAAAATTAGATCTACACGAAGGACTCGCAAAAAAAGTAGATCTTAGACAAAAATTTCATGCAAGAAAAGACAATTAGAGGAAGACGAAGAGGATGAGAGAAAATAGAAGAGTTAAGAATGGAAGAAATGTGAAGTGACAGACGAAGGAAAGAGAGAAAAATCAAAGTAGAGTTAGGAGGGAAGTAAGGGAAAATAGGCATTAGTAGGGCTAGTATTTTGGAGAGTAAAATGGTGGGTTATTAGATCCATCATTTTCTTTTAAATGGAAAGTCAAATATCGGGTGGACTTTTTAAACCTATTCAATCCAAATCTCTTGGACTGCCAAATATCCCATAAGAACATGTGTTATACTCGAGTTGGTTCCTCAAGTCAACCTTCTCATGTGACTGTGATAGATCAACTAAAATGTTGAGAATATGTAATATTTTATTATTATTATTATTTAACATTGAATTAAAAAAAAACATTATAGAGATAAAAATGGAAAATTTTGAGGAAAAAGAAGGGATAAAGCCACCATCACGTCTTCTCTTTGGAAAATAATAATAATAAAAACAATAAAAATAAAAATCGCATGCATGCTAATTGCAATGGTTGCCCGAATGGAAAACATAACGAAGCCCTTTCATAAAGGAAATTGGTACCGATGGCCTATTTAAGCAAAATCTTGAAATTTGATCTCACTTTTCTAATTTACTTGATTTTTTATCTTCTATTGATGTCATCATCATGTAAATTTACCACTTTAACTCTTTTTTCTTTTTCCTTCTTTCTATTTTTTTTGCTTTTCCTCTTTCTTTCTTTTTCTTTTTCTTTTCTTTTTCAATAATTTCTTCTATCTATGACGTCCTTTGTTTTTCCGCGATTTCCTTTTTTTCTTTTCCGGCATCGCTCTTTTTTTCTCATTTTTCTTGTGAGATTTCCTTTCCACCCTTCTTTCTTTCGGGTGCTTTTCTTTTTCAATGACTTCTTCTGTTTATGTTGACATCTTTTTATTCTCAAATAAAAGATATAAGTTGGAGGGTGAATCATAACGAGAGGAAGAAGCGAGAGTGAGACCAAAAAACGAGAGGAAGAAGTAAGAGTGAGAATTCAAATGAAGGAAAAAACTCAAAGGAAAAAACTATAAAATTGACGAGGAAGAAACGAGAGGAAGCAGTAGGAAGAATTAAAAAAGAAAAAAAAATCAAGGAAAAAATGAAGGAGAACAATGTGAATTATAGAACAAGATGAAGGAACGAGAGGACGAGATGAAGAAACGAGAGAAAAGAGCGAGAAATCTGGGTTATGTCTGACTTCACGTGTATTTTGGGTTAAAACAGTACTTTCACACGTGGCTGATACAAGAAAAAGGTCAAATTTCGAACGTTTCTTAAAATGAGGTTAGATTTCGAGTGAGCCCCTAAATATGGGTCATCTGTACAAATTTCTTCTTTTCGAAGCTCTCCATTTACGAATTACGTATCTGGGATCCATTTCTCCAATTTAGGGTTTTTTCCGCCCTTGTACCTTTCTCCTGCAAGCTGTAATAGAGCTATCGGTTCCGTTTTTCCTTTTGATTTTTAGTTTTAATTCCACTTCTTTTCCGTCGAAACCCTTTCAATCGGGTCGAGAATTGTTGCTGAAAACTTTTTCATCTGATCTACAATGGCTGAGCACTTGGCCTCAATCTTTGGCACCGAGAAGGACCGTGTCAACTGCCCTTTCTATTTCAAGATCGGCGCCTGTCGTCATGGAGATCGCTGCTCTCGCCTCCACAACCGCCCTACTATTTCCCCCACTCTTCTCTTATCCAACATGTACCAGCGCCCCGACATGATCACCCCCGGCGTTGACGCTCAGGGCCAGCCCATAGATCCCCGAAAGATTCAGGAACACTTTGAAGATTTCTATGAAGACATTTACGAGGAACTTGGTAAGTTCGGTGAGATCGAGAGCCTTAACGTATGCGATAATCTCGCCGACCACATGATTGGCAATGTCTACGTTCAGTTTAGGGAGGAGGACCAGGCTGCTGCCGCACTCCAAGCGTTGCAAGGGCGGTTCTACTCAGGTCGACCCATTATCGCAGATTTTTCTCCGGTGACTGATTTCCGCGAAGCCACATGCCGGCAGTACGAGGAGAATAATTGTAATCGAGGGGGGTATTGCAATTTTATGCACGTAAAGATGATTGGGAAGGATTTGAGGAGGAAGCTGTTTGGTAGGTACCGAGGATATAGACGGAGCCGGAGCAGGAGTAGAAGTTTGAGTCCGCGGAACCGGAAAGAGCACGATAGGCGTGAGAGGGATTACAGGGATCGTGATTATCGTGGAAACGGACGGAGCAAGGAGCGTCAGGATAGGGATGGGGGAAGGAGAAGGCATGGTAGCCCCAGACGAAGCAGAAGCCCTGTCACTGTGAGAGAAGGCAGCGAAGAGCGGCGTGCCCGAATTGAACAGTGGAACCGAGAAAGGGAGGAGAAGCAGTGACGTTTTCGTATTTTTTTCTGTTTGGTAATTGTTCTCTGCTCTCTGTCATTTTAATTATGTACCTTACTTACACTACAGTACTTCTGCCTGAATAGGAAGTAGAAATCTTTTATAGACAAAACGATGGACGTGATAGATATCAAGTAGATTTGCCTTTTTGGTTATCTTTCTTGTTGATATTGATTGATCTGGTCGGATATGGTCTCCCATATGCTTTAACTTATGCTTCTTCTTCTGTTTATACCTGCCCTTTACTTCCTTTCTTCTCTCCTGCTTGAGTTTCTGACTCATAGGAAATGCGTTGAGTGTGTGCTTGACAAATTGATGATTGTTGAATATGGTAACTAACTATGTCTGTATGGCCTTGTTACTTACATAACTAACTAGTCTATCAGGAGAACAAACTAAAAGGTTGTATATGGCTAATTGCTTGGCCTTGGGTTTTGAAAGTACCATATAAGAAATGGACGAGCTAAAGTGAGTGAGCATCGCTTCTCATCTGTTGTGCTAAAAAAGTTGAAAAGAAATGGAGGAAGTAGCGCAGTGATAAGTTTGTGAGTGTGAGAGAGGAAGATTACGGTGGCCATGAAGGGCTTATCGAGGATTGTAAGGGAATGGGATTTTGGACTTGAGTGTGGATCTACCCAGTTCCCTGCGCAACAAGAGTGATAAAGAGCGTATGGTTGCTGTCCGGTCCTTTATATTGTTTCATACAATCATTTAGTACTGAAGAACTTGTTGATTGTTGCGTTATTTCAATCTTTTCGCCAAGGAGCTTATATTGATTTTGGTATTGACATGACTTTGCCTAATACTGGTGGTTTATTTGCTGCTTATATCTGAACTTCTTTCTTCTGAGGGATCCGCCGCTGGGTGGATGGCTTGGCTTGGCTTGGATTGGCTGCAGATTAACTAATAGATTTCTACTAGATAGGGTCTTGTTGAGAAAGTTATAGGGTATAGGGATTAAATGCCACCGATCTTGTTAGCCTCCGTTTTGTAGACCTCAGGAACTATCAACTTTTATTCTCCAACTTCACTCGTCAGTTTCTTTTTCTACTTCAAATCTGTATCTACTCATTAGTTTAGTATTGTTATATGTCTCACATTACATCGTTTATATCCTGTATTATTTGGACTCCAATGATTTTTGGCCTGTCGTCAAATCAGGTTTGCAAACTTTAAATATATGGATTTTTGTTATTATTTAAAGAGAAAAAGAGTAATTTCTAAAAATATTATTATCGAAGAAATTAATTAACTTTTCTGTTTTCAATTTGTATATCCAAATTTATTATTGTACATTGTTAATTGTTTTTTAAAGGACATTGTCACTCAATCCTTGTATTAAGGATATTTGTAATAGATAATAAAATAAGAAGAAAAATCTAAAAATACACCACCTATTTAAAATATTTACAAATATAAAAATGTTGATTAGTCAATCTTTGAATTTTTTCTAATTTCTAATGTCATCCTTCTTTGTCTTGTCTTGTTACACACCTATTTTTTTTTTTAATTTTTAATTTTCTTTCTTTTCTTCAATTTTTGCTTCTTTTCTTTATTTTCCTTTCTCCTATTTTCGCTTCTTCCTTTCTTTTTATTTTTTTTATTTTCTTTTCTTTCTTCAATTTTTGTTTCATTCTTTTTTTTAAAATTTTTTTCCTTTCTTCGGTTTTCTTCTTCCTCCCTTTCTCCAATTTTTACTTCTTCTCTCCCTCTTTTTTTTAGTTTTTTTTCCTTTATCTGATATTTGTTTTTTTTTTCATAAGAATTATGAGGTTGAGTTCCGTAACCAACACTTGCAACCACCCTCATAAGTGACTTAACACTAACAAGTCAATTATCAAATTTGATTATTATAACGAAACATTAAATATAAATAGTAAATGAAAATAGATTTGAAAGAAACTATTTTTGTAGTCCACAAATTTGCACCATTTCTAGAAACACTTTTAAAAGTTTGAAATAAAAAATGAGAACAATTATTAAAATAGTTTATTTCTCAAAAAATGAGAAATGCAAACGATATCAAATCGACCAATAGTTTTTTTCCCCTTTTTATAGGACTTTAAGAGTATGATGTTTATTAGAAATAACTTGAAAAATAGCATAGATGATCCAAAATGAAAAGCACAAATTAAAATATTTGTGTACCAAAATATTTGTGTATTGATAATATCAATTATTAGTGATATTAGCGATAGAATTTAGATAGATATCAATCATATTCATTTATTAGTGATATCGAATTTAGGCAGATATCAGTTGTAGAAATCTATTAGTGATAAAAGTCTATTATTGATAATCATCATAAAAGTTTCTCAATAATAGTCAGTGATAGTTTTGAGCGTGAATATTTCAAAATTGATAGTCACTAATGAAAGTCTATCGGTGACAGCCACTAATATTTTTCTATCATTGATAGATTAATCTTTGATGATTTTTTTCACAGTTAATAGCCACTTATAAAAGTCTATCATTGATAGCCAAATTAGTGAATTTGGTTAATAAAGTTGAATCTTGAACTAAAATGTAGGGAAATTGCAATTGGTAGCATTGTTAGGAATAATAACCAAGTGTATAACATCATTTTAAAAAATTGCAAATATAGATAAGTTTATCAGCGACAGACTTCTATCGTTTATAGACTCCTACCAGTCTATCACTGATAGACTCCTATCAATAATATGGTCTATCACTTTAGACTATTTAAATTTGGTCATATTTACATTTTTTTTTTACATTATGTTATATCTGTTAATATTTTGGGTCTAATGTCTATATTTGCAACTGGGGTCTAATGTCTATATTTGTAATTGTCCCTAAAGTGTAAGTGGAATGCCTAGAAGTTATGACTAATAGCATGTTATCAATTATAGAAGCTATCAACGATGACATGTTATTTTATAGGTAAAAAGAATGACAGAAGTTGTCTCTGATAATATGTTATCAATGATAGAAGCTATCATCGATAACTACGATATAAGTGATATTAGTGATATTAGTGATAAAATTTGGGTGATATCCATATATCGATGATGTCAATGATATAAAAGTCAATTCTATATGATGAAAGTTTATCATTGATAGTCACTGCTAAAAGTTATCGGTGATAGCCACTAATTGAAGCTATCAATGATAGCCATAGCTATTAATTCGTATATCAGTGATATGACTTAGGTATTATGACAATGACACAACAACAATCAAGTTCAAACAAAACACATTTCCCGATCATGCCATATAACCTATATATATAATCACATATATACATAGAAATAAAACATACAAACAGTAGAATAACCACTCACAGTTCCTCCTGCTCTGTTCCTCAGGAATTTTCTTAGGCAGTTCTTTGCCTCGTTTCCTTGGATTCTTCTTCTTTCCAAGAATTTCCAAATTAAAGCATCATTCTTCCAATAATCCCAAATTATTCACAAATAACCTTAAAAATTAGAATAACTAGCTTACCCACTTTAAGATAACCAAAAATAGGTTGAGCTTCTCCAAAACAGCTTTTTGGAGGTTATTTTGACAAGTTGAGGGGCACTGGGCAGCAGGCGCATTGATGGGTGATAGCTCTCGCACAGGCAACGCTGGGCGATGCGGCGCACGCAAGCGTGCACTGAGATGCGTCCATGCGTGCTAATGTGCGTCCGTCCGTATGCGCATCTAGCAAGGCACACCCACATGCCTATTTTTCCTCTAGCAAGGCACACCCACATGCTACCCAGTGCCCCTCAACTTCTCAAAATAACCTCCAAAAAGATGTGTTGGAGAAGCTCAGCCTATTTTTGGTTATCTTAAAGTGGGTAAGCTGGTTATTCTAATTTTTAAGGTTATTTGTGAATAATTTGGGATTATTGGAGGAATGATGGTTTAATTTGGAATTTCTTGGAAAGAGGAAGAATCTAAGGAAACGGGGCAAGGAGCTGCCTAAGAAAATTCCTGAGGAACAGATGAGGAGGAACTGTGAGTGGTTATTCTACTGTTTGTATGTTTGATTTCTATGTATATATGTGATTATATATATAGGTTATATTTGAATTATTGGCATGATCGGGAAATGTGTTTTTCTGAACTTGATTGTTGTTGTGTCGTCGTCATAATGCGTGTGTAATTGCATTTGGAAACTAGATTTGTACCCAGGATATTGTTAGCATGCTTTGTGGACACTTGGCTGGGATTGTCAGGGTATCTGGCTGGGATTGTCAGCGTACCCAAGCATGTCTAGCAAGAATTGTCGACATGTGCACATTCGGCAGGTTATAGGGTGCTGAGATTATTTCCACGTCAGTCGTTGTGGGTTATTCGCGGAGAATACCTGGGGAGAATACATGATCATGCCAGGGATATTCAACTGACAGGCTGGGGAAGTTACGTTGTTTTAAAAGTTGATAACTTTTGATAAAAGTCTATCATTGATATTCATTGATAGCCTTAATGTTAATATTTCAAGTTTGATTCCACTTGATTTAAGTGTCTCAATGATTGCTATTAAAAATTGATAGCAAATTGAAAGGTGATATTTTAAGTATTATTATTTTAAGGTCGTATTAATATTTCTCAAATTGAAAGCTATCACTGATAGTAGTTATCAATGAAAACAATTAATAGTATCTATCGGTGGCTATCACTGATAACTGCTATTAGTTGTTATCATTGATGGTTGTTATCAGTGATAATTTTAAATTTGAGAAGACTGGAAGAAGAAGCACGAAATGGTAGGCTACGTGTGGGCTTTTTAGTCATTTACCTATATAACTATCACCGATAGCTGCTATTAGTGATATCTGATGCTAATTTTGTGTCATATCCCTAGTATGTTTATTCTTGTTCTACATCTTTTATTATTTTGGGTCTAATTATTATTTGTGCAACCAACCCTATTCTTTATCATTTGTTTAAAAAAAATGTTTACATGTTTTCTTTTGACTTACACAAAAATTCGATTCTCATCTCTCTTTTCAACAAACAAAGAAGTAATGATACAAATAGGCATTTAGAAATTTAAAATTTTGCTAATAAAAAAGTTGAAACTTATTTTCGAAAAGTAAAGGGTATTTTTCTTGTAAAATCATAAAAGAAAGGATTACTAAGTTTTAGTTTATTTAAAGGCCAAAACTAGTAGATGGAGGTAGCTCTTTTCACCTCTATCCATGCACACACACATTAGTGAAAGTTATGTTATTTTGCAAGCTTGCTTAATTATTATTATTATTATTATTTTATACTATATATAGAGAGATGCCAATTTCCCCACGGGGACAGAACCCTGTCGGGATTCCTTGATTAGGTAGGGAATGAGGGAGGGAGTGGAGGAAAAAATTTTCCGTGAGCTAAATGGGGATGGAGACGGGGAAGGAATGCATTCCCCATCCCCGCTCCGGTCCTCGCTCCCGCCCCGTTCCCCGTCCCGATTAGCTTCTACCTATTTATTTAGTATAGTTATCTAATGTTGTGTTATTACTGTCTCTTATACACATCTAGATGTGTATAAGAGACAGTCGTTTACCTCTGAATATCCTACAGGGAATCCCCGCCCTGATCCCCGTGGGGAATTTCACGAGGATGGAGAATGAAATGGGGAGTGGGGAGCGGGGATGGGGATGGAGAATGGCATCCCGACTCCGCCCAGCCCCGTGGACATCTCTATATATATTTAGAAGGCCCTTTTTATCCTTTTTGTCTAGATTTGCTTCTAAAATAAGTTGGTTATTCTTAGACCAAAGGTTGTCCTATCGGGGTTACAAAGAAAATTAAGTAGATATGACGTTTCTAAAAGTTTTAAGATTCTAAATAAATCTAAAAAGTTAAGTATTTGACTTTTTATGAAATTAGAGAAAAAGAATTTTTTCTCTTTTGAAAAATTGGTTTCAAAATTTTGTTAGAAAATTTTAAGAAATCTAAAGTTTTATTTGTATCTTTACTTGAAAGTATGCGCCTTCAAAGTTTCATTGATAAGAATCAAGAAATTGTAAAAATCAAATGATATATAAAAAACAAAGTGAATGGGATTCTTGAATGTATAAACATGCATTTATACAATTATGCATTTAAAGCAAAAATGAGTCATTTAAAAATGTCATGAGATCATGGAATATCAAGAAATGTGGTATATGCAAAGAATCAAAGATATGTCATCGAAATGCATTAGAGAATGTCATGTCAAAAACATGCAATGTTTCCTACTCCCAATTTAAAAATTAAATATTGTCCTCATTCTTTTAAAATATAAATATAAGCATGAAGACAAAAAGATAAAAGGGAACAGAAAACTCCTCTGGTTTTTGTGCAATGGGTGGTGGTAGAATTTTCATGCTTCAAAATGTTGTTTTTCTTTCATTTTGGTTGTTCCTATAAAAAAGAAAAGAGAAGAAAAACAAAGCAAAACAAAGGAAAAGCTATACACAAAGAAGTTAGTCTAAAAATTCTAGTCCTAGAAAACAAATAAAGAAAAGCAAATAAAAGTTGTTTTATTTTTCACATCTGGTTACCTCTAGGAAGGGTAAATTTTTAATATCGATTGCTCGACGCAATGCGTCTTTTTCGCTTTTCTCAAGGTACATAAAAATTTTCATACTTCTCCGGTCCTCTCTTAGATGAATCTATATAGTTTGGAAGGGCTATAAGAGTACTCATCTTTTAATGAGAACCAGACAGGTCGAATTTGTTTTTTCTGTTTTTTGACAAAAAAAAAAAAAAAAAAAAGAATCGAAAGACTCAAATGACCCAAAAGAGTCGAAACAAAGAAAAGACTCAGCAACAAACCTTGACTAGTAAGGATAATATGAGCAGTAATAAAAAATATATGAGATGCCAGAGGGAAGAAGAGAACGAGGTTTGGTAATCTCAAATTCTATTACTTGAGACTCTTTGATATGAAGTTGTGACTCATACTCAACCTTACTGACTTGTTTTTGGTACGACTAGTAAATATCTTCTTTGTCAGTCGATCGGGAAATTTCCTCAAATGTGTTGATCTCGGTGTAACAAACAATTGAAGGCTCTGAACGACTTTCCAGTATAAGCCCAGGATGTGCAAGTTAAGGAACAGGCTTTACCTCAACGTGCATGGGGGTTTGAGTCCCCATGTGAGACTCAATAGGTTCCTGCACATACTGAAAAGAAGTATTAGCAAATTCACACATAATAAAATCCTTTACCTTGATCTATACTCCGAGGAACCAGCTGCTCAACATTATGGTTGATGCAAGCAACTTCACTGCAAGATTCGGTACGACTAAAAGATTGTTGACTCCAAGACTCTTTTAGTCTCCTTATTGATTATGTAATCTGAGCAGCGAGGTTACTCAAATTACTAAAATCAGTTTTAACTCCAGTTACAAAATCGAAGCTGTTGGAAACTAGATGATTCTTGTTGACTGAAGTAGGATTCTTGCACGATCTCACAAGAATTGTTAGAAAGCTCCTTAACTAATTCTTCCAGAGAAATACCTGAATCGGTGGAAGAGGCATGTATCGACATCGGTGTTTGGCTAGATATCTCCTAAGAAGGGTAATTTTTGTGTATAGGACCAAGCGAAATATGTGTTTGCCTAATATCCAAATCTTGAACAAGAGAGGTTAGTTGAAAAAACTTGGCTTTTAAGTTCCTTTATTTCTCTTACCTCTTGTTCTTCTTTACGTTGAGCTGCTTGTCTCAAAAGAAGTGCATAAAAGATATTTATATCCACCATATTAAAATAAGTGACTTAAAGAAAGAAATTTTTTTTTTGATGTTTTTAAAGTTTATAAGTTGAATTTAACTAAGCAATAGATTAAATGGCTTAGCTTCCCCGACAACAGTGCCATTTTGTTCGTCTCGAATCGATGTCATTAATTCCACTCTAACCGAAATAAAAATATTTATAAATCACCAAAACCTACATCTTATACTAACAAGTAGCATAAGCGTCAAGTACATGGTCAATCTACAAGGAAGCTTAAGTTTAGTCTTTTCTTGAGCTAAATTCAACAATAAAAGCGATAAAAATGGAGGGTTTTGATAAAGTAAGAAACATACTTGAAAATTAAAAAAAAAAAAAAAAAAAAAAAAAAAAAAAAAAAAGAGAGAGAGAGAATAAATGTAAACAAGGATTGATCAATCTCATCTCTAGTTCAAATTAGACATTCTTTGTAATTTCTATCGTTGATTCTTACGAATTAATTTAACAAACTAATTATGCACACAACTACGTGTTTGATTCGATTAAGCTGGCCTCTAAAATGGCGGATAGCAAGCAAAAATCTAATCAAGAAAACGTTCTAAATGTTTATTAAAGTTGGAAAACCTAACTCTAATCAACATATATGCTTCTAATCCTATTGGGTTCGATAGCGTCCATATAGAATAGAAAACATATGCATTAAGTTCGAGAATTCAATTGTGTCAATTAATCGTCAAGATAGCTATATTCAGTTAACTGAAATTATCTTTGAATCTAGCAATTAATGTATTCTAGGAATAGCCATGAAATACACAATTAACTATTGAAACTTAGTAGATTTTAGTTAGACATTCTTATACATGAACACATTCAAGCAATATATTCAAACAAGTTTGTAACAAAACCAAGAATCTTGGCTATACATGCTCAAAAGATAAAGATCCCTAAACATGCTTTTAGAACAAATTGATTCAAAGAAATATACATTCAGGTTGTAATGAGTTAAAGAAAAGTAGAAAACTCAAGAAATGTACAAAGAATTCTTGAACTAGAGATGAAATTGAAGAAATTACTTCACAAATTCGTTGACAAATCTATAAAGAAGTTCAATACATTGTTTACAATTCAAAGAAAGAAATGAAAATCTAATCTAAATGGAATAGAATTACCAAGGAGATGAACTGATGTTGAGAGACATTTTGGACTCTATGAGAAAAATCCTACCTCTCTTTGCTAAAAACGAAAGAAAAGTTTTTATTATTCATAGGTGCACCGTCGTGATGCTAAGGCTAGCGTTGCAACGCTAAATCATAAAAAATCCAAGAAGCGTTGGGTGAAGGTCGAGACGCTTGGCTGACGCTGGGTTGCGCAAGGCGCGTGCGTGGTCATTTTTGTCAATATCTGGAGCGTTGCAGTGCTCTTGGAAGCGTTGCAACGCTATTTTATTGTGCAACAATATGATGCATTCTGTCTTCCAGTGTTGCTCAACACTCCTTGAAGGGTTGTGGCGCTGCTTATGATGCCATTTTGATAATTATTTTGATTCTCTTCAATTTTGTTGATTTCTTGGTTTTTCTTTATCCTTTTTAGTCCAAACTTCTTGTAATGACTCCTAATTGCTCCCAGGACTATTTTACCTATAAAATTGACATATTAAGCAACCAACATAAAATCGAGGGAAGTAATGTTAAGAACATGGTCTTTTAAGACCTATCACCTATATAGTTATCACTAATAGCTGCTATCAGTGATATCTGACACTAATTTTATGTCATATCCCTAATATGTTTATCTTTATTCTACATATTTTATTATTTGGGGTCTAATTATTATTCGTACAACCAACCCTATTCTTTATCATTTGTTTTAAAAAAAAAAAAATCTTATCTTTTTACAAAAGAGAAAAAAAAAATTATAAGGGCAAAGTTCAAGTTTCAATTTTGAAACTTGAACTTTGCTTTTATTATTATATTCTTTTTTTATCGATCCAATTAATTTGAGTGTGTAACTCTTTAGTTTTATTTTTTACTTCTTAATTTATATTATTTGAATTATGTATTTTTTTCCTTCCTAATATATATATATATTTCAATTTAGTATTTAATAAAAAATGTTAATTATATTGTTAACCATTAGGTATGATTATAAGCTAAAAATTTAATGGGTTCCAATATTTCCAATGTTTAGGTTTATCGTTTTTGTTCTCTCTTTATTGTACTAGTCTTTACCACACATGATGCACATGATATTTCTACATCTTCTCGATATTATATTTTTGTTTGCTAGATTCATCCTTGAAAATTTAGGTAAAGATAGTTGAAGAAGCATTTAAAAAAAAAAAAAGGCTAAAATAATGGAATGTTATGAGAAAAGTAGATTAAGAACTCTTTCTATATCATTTTAGAGTTGGAAAAAAAAATTATGTTAGATAGATCATTCTAACAAAAATATATAAAAGAAAATGGAAGATAATAAATACAATATACAAACATGGAGGGGAAAAAAGGTAAACTTAAACTTCAAAATAAAAAGAAAGAAACAAACGGTAGTTGTTGATACATATAAGATAGTTGTTGATATATATATATAGTAATTAGTTGTAGGAGAGAGAATTGTAATACTTTTTTTAAAATTCTATTATTAATTATAATTAAAAATAAAATCACAAATTTTTAGAAATTAAGGGACAAAACATTTTAATTAGTTTTCAAACTCTTTATATTATAAATTAAAATTTTCTAGCATGAATAAACTTTAAATATCTATAAGAGAGCTTGATATACATATATATTAGATTTTTTTTTAGGTATCTTTTATCTCCTATCGAATAATTTGTTCCTCCCCTCGATATGTATGGCAAAACTAAAACATATTTTTTAAAACAAAAAGGAAGTTCCTCTCATAGTTGATTGAACCATATTCATATTATTTTGGTATCTAAATTATTGTATTTATTTTATTTTTATCCATAAACATATAAAGCATTTTATTGTTGTTATTTGACCTTACAAAAGGTTTTATTTGGTTTCTTTATTAAATATTTCAGATGGTGGGCGAATATTTTAGTTCTTTAGATTTAATATAAAAAAATAATTTGTCAATATTGTTATTTTTATTATTTATATAACATATAGAAAAACTTTACCTCAATGTGGCTTCCAACATTTGTCTAAAATATACATCAACTAATTACAAAATTGAACAAATTACTTACCCATGTTAAATTTGTTCATATAACTTTTTTTAAAAATAAATATAAGGATACACAATATATTTTAGTTAATTTTAAAATAAATTACATAAAAAGTCCCATGAGAAGTTCTTCATTCATGGATGATGGTCATCAATAAACCATTCAACAACGAAACTCTTGTCTACGTTTAAATAAGACATCTTTTTATTGTTGTAGTTGAAAAAGTACTAAGTTGTGGATGATTCCAATATTCATTCCATTATTAGAAAATAAAATAAGAAAAATCATACACGAACACATCTATAATAAAAATATAAGTGGGACAACAAAGAAAAAATTTAAGAAATTACTTCTAATGTTTCAATCTTACATTTCTCCTCTACATCTCTATGAAAAAAAAAAGAAAATATACAAACATATCTAAAAAAATATATGTACGACAAAAATGAAAATTAGGAAAAGAAAAATATGTGATTTATTTGTCACCTCTTAGCTTGTTATTGTGACTTTGTGAGTATGAATGAACGAAGGAAGTGAGTTATTTATACCAAAAGATTTGAGAGAGGTGGAGGAATTTGAAGGGTTAGGACTTAGGAGAGATAATGAAGAGTTGAGATAGATAAAGGAAATAAGGCTGATTCCACAAATAATATAGTTTTCTTTTATAAAAAAAAGACAAAAATAGGGTCGTGTGAAAACTTTTTCTAACAATAATGTGGTTGTTGAATGAGAATTTCGGCGAATCACAAATTGCCAAGTCATCACAATGAAAGCCTAAGTTCTTTGTGAAGATTATAATTGGGATCGAGTCAAGTAATTAAAGTCACCAAGCCCAACCCAATTCAAACCCATGGTGAATATTCAGGCCAAGATTGGGCCCATGCCCAACTTTAATCCAAGTCCAATATTTGGGCTTAAGTCAATGTAAGACCTATGGGAAGCCTCTATAAATAGGTTGGAAGATCATGTTGAGAACATGTTCTCGACCCATTCATCTCCGCCACATTGAAGTGAACCATCATGTTGACAACATGTTCTCGAACAGATGCCCCTTCTTGTATACGGGCATTGAAGATGTGTTTCAGACGTCTACCTAAGCTGTGCGACGGTTGTCCGAACATTCCCCTCAGGAAAAAACTAGTTAAGAAACCAATTAGATTTTTAGCAAAATAGTTAATGTACCCTAAGTTACATCTATTTTCAATGATGTTTCAATGAGGCAAGACAAAAGTCAACGTAGGGTGATCAAGTGCCCTTTCACTAAAATGAGACATTCTCAACCATTAAACAGAAAACAACACCTTGTCACTGTAACTAACAATCACCATTGTTCAATCCAGAATTTTTTAACATCCTTAACAATTCTTGTAAGTGTAACCCCACATTTTAGGTTTTAGAATTCTGCCCCAATGAACCGTAGGGAAAAACCGATTGGGACATGAAACTAAAGCAACCCTATCCATTTTTGGAGATTGAATAAAGCGTCAAGAAATTCTGCCATCCTTTAGAGGGACACCCACGATGCCACGAGGCGATGCATAAAACTTTATTTAACTTAATGAGAGAGACCGAGGGATGTGCTGTCACACATCCCGTACCCACTTACTATAAACACTCTTTCTATTTACCTTGTTATTGACCAACCCAAATGCCACCCATGGTGCCTCGAGGCCGAGTGTAGATCTCACGGTGTGAAATCCAAACCCTACTTTCCTTACTTAATATGTTTATTGTTGAGATTAGTAAAAAAGAGGGGTTAAATATTTGGGTCAAAGTGGAATTATAGGGAAATGGATAAAGGAATAGGAAAGTAGCTTAAGGTGCAAGCTTTAAGGGAAAAGTTTTGCTAAACTATGCTTTAGAAGAGGAAAATTATCTAAGTATAGTAGCTAAGAGCCATTTAATGGTGGCCAGGCGTGGAAGTAGCCTAGGCGTCGAAGGGCCAAGCATCGAGTAAGCACTAGGTAAGCATCGAGTAAACTAAGGTAAGCATCAAGTAAACACTAGGTAATCATCGAGTAAGCATCAGGTGATCATCGAGTAAAAGTCATGCATGATCGAGTATGCAGTGAGGAAGGGATCAGGCATCGAGTTTTCCATCGTGCATCGAGTAAAGGTCAAATCGTGCATCGAGTAAAGGTCAGATCATGCATCGAGGAAAGACCATCGTGCATCGAGTAAGAGCTAGGTGCGAGTAAGGAAACGCTCGATCGCGGGCAAGGCTGGGTGCAAGGCGATGAGCGTAAGACGCTAGACATGCAGTGAGGCATGCGATGTGCATTGACAAGATTGTGCGATGCTCATGTGATGCCAAGGCCTATAGGACCATGCAATGAGGATGTTATACGTTGGCCTATGAAATATGCGCCAACCATGAGGCTAAGCATGGGAAGGAGAATGCAGTCATTTGGAGTATGCATTTTCCTTGAGAAGCTAGTTGGACGCATATGACTAGGCGGGGGCATGAAAGACATGTTGGACGCATGGAATAGTTGGGCAAAACCATTCAAGGTTAAGTGTGATGGCCGAGCCTAGTTATGCGTTGAAGAGCCCCAGTCATGCGTTGAGTAAGCCTTGATATGTGTTGATGGTTAAGGGGAAAGGCATATGGCAAAGCTATTTGAGGTTAGTTGGTCGCATTAGAAGGCCATGCGACAAGGCTATGTGTTGGTCTTGGTGGATTCATAAGCCAAGGGTAAGTCGTGCGAAAGGATGGATGTGTGGCCAAGAAAGGGTATGCGATGATATTGAGGTTAGTGTGGTGCATGGGAGGTGATGCGATGGCTAAGCCATGCGTTTAAGCAAGCATACGGCCATGAAGGGGGATGTTTGTAATGACAAGGAAAACTTGGAGAGCAAGTTGAGTTGCTAACTCATCCGGACATGTGGCTAACTAAGGGATATCTTGGACTTCTTGCAAGGTGTGGTGGCTGCATGTGAAGACATGCAAATTGAAGAAGATGCGTTACTTAAAGGTGGTGAGGACACTTCAGTGCTAATGTGGCAAGGGTTGGCGTTGGTAGTATGAGAAGAAGGCACTTAGACATGCAAACAAGCTGGAGGTGTCAAGCTGGGAAGAGTTTTGGACGCCTATAAATAGCACCCCTGTTGGGGTTGATGCCCTAAAGTCTTGTGTCCTGTAGTTTGTAAACAGTTTGTACAAATGCTTCTGATGTATAATATATGATATTTTACTTCACTTCTTGATTTTGCTAAGTTGTTTCTTTTATTTGCTTTACCATAAACCAATAAACTTAAAATTCCTGGTTATCTGGATGTAACTTAAGAATGTATGTGGTGACATACAAATGGATCATGTCTTAAGTGATAACCAAAATGGTCTGTAGTATATGGATATAAGAGGGAAACCTTATCCTGGTAATGCTACGGATGCAGCCCGCTTTGTGGAATGAATCACAAGTGTTTATGACTTGTCAATAGATGGGTCTGATCTCTGATCATTCGTTGTAGGGACATTGTGAGCGGGGCTTCCTTATACAGAGGTTTGTGAACAGAGCCTGACCCGACAAGTGTTGACGTCTCCGTTAATTACAGGTGTCATTAAACTAGAGACTTTAGATGACCATAGATGAACCTCAATCCCTGCGTGAGTCTGGAAACTCACTTGCCTTGAGGCGGTGGTCATGTTGATTTGCATGGGGTGCGAGTGGCCAGCGTCCACTGACTCAAAACTTCCAACTTTGGAGATTCGTCTGATTTGGAGCTGGGAACTCAGCTACACAAGATGGAATTCACTCTTCCTGAAGTAGCATGACAACTACTAATTGGGATGAGCCGAATCTGTATAAAAGAGGTGCAAGACCAAATCATTCGATTTATGCGTACAGGTGCTGCTCAACAACGCATATTGTACACGTGCCATGATTCACCTTATGGAAGGCACTTTGAAAAACAAAACTCTGTAGCCAGTTTTGCAAAGGTGATTCTTTTGGCCTCATTATTCAATAGATGCTGCTAACTCGCATGAATGTGATCGGTGTCAACGCACCTGGCGACATTTCATGGAAGAACGTAATGCCGATGAATTACTATCCTGGAGCTGGATATTACACGTATGGGGGATTGATTTCATGGGACCATTTCCTCCTTCAAACGGTAAAGAAATATCATTTTATTAGTCGTTGACTATGTCTCCAAGTGGGTAGAGGCAGTTGCATGCGCCGCAAGTGATGCGGCAGTAGTCTCTCAGTTCCTGAAGAAAAATATTTTCACGCATTTTGGCACTCCCCGTGTTATCATAAGGGATGAATGATCACACTTTTTCAACCACAATATAAAGCAACTGCTGCGCAAGTACAATATCCTCGACAAAGTGGCCACCGCATACCATCCACAAACAAATGGTCAAGCTGAAGTGTCCAATTGGGAAATTAAATTGATACTTGAAAAGGTAGTCAAACCTTCGCGAAAGGATTGGACAATGAAGCTTGATGATGCGTTATGGGCATACCGGACCGTATTTAAAACACCTATAGGAATGTCCCCCTATGCGTTGGTATTCGGCAAAACGTGTCACTTACCCTTGGAGCTAGAATATAAAGCATTGTGGGCGGTCAAGAAACTAAATTTCGATTTAAAAGAAGCAGGGGAAGCGCAAAAAATGCAATTGGTCGAGCTAGAAGAATGGAGGAACAACGCATATGAAAATGAGAAAATTTATAAGGAGCGCATGATCAACGCATATACGGCAAGAACCTCAAAGTCGGGCAGAAGGTCTTGCTTTTCAATTCACGTCTGCGACTCTTCCTGGGAAAGCTAAAGTCTCATTGGTCCAGACCGTTCATAATTCGACAAGTACTTCCGTATGGCGCGGTGGAATTAAATGACGACGGTACCAACATATTCAAAGTCAATGGGTTGCGAGTAAAGGTATACCATGGAGAAGACTGGCATCGCCAAGTCGACTCCATGGAACTAAGAAACTTTGAATAAAGAAGGAAGTAGGTGGTCCCTGCGTTGTTACATGATCGCAATTTCTCAGGGACGCAAGTTTTGGAAAACTTCAAGTCTTCAACTCTTTTCTCCACTACTCAAAATCTTCACTATCTTTCAGTTATCTTTTCATTTTTCAATACTATTTCTATCAAAATAAATAAATAAATTTATTTATTTATTTGCGTTAACGATTTTTCTTTTGTTTAAAATAATTTGACCCTCTCTTTGTTTTTCTTACAATGATCGAGGCGCTGGATTGCGGCGATATTATGCGAAGAAGCATTCATCTTATTCCATCACCGCAACCTACAGAAGAAAGATCGCCGCAAGGATGGATGCGTCAACACAATGCAGGCGACAACGCAAAATTTGGGGGTGTACTTTTCCTTATCTTTATTTCAAATTTTGCGCTATCACATTGCATTTCGCTTTTCGAAGTTTTATCACCATATCCTTCTTGATTACCGCAATCATTTAATAAGAGTTTACCACATTCTATTTCTTTGCCAAGTAAGATTTCAATGATGAAAAATATGCTTCTATTTCTTTCGTATATATTAGAGTCAACTTAATCTTAAGATAGTCACCTCATAAAATATTTCTGGAAGTTAGGGGTTTGCTAGCTTTCTTTCAAACTCTCTTTACAACGCATTCTAATCTTTTGGCAATGGGGACATTGCCGCATTCTAAATTTGGGGGTATGGTATTTATTTTCGACCTTGCTATTTTCGGTTCTATCAAAAAAAATTGAGAATAACAATTCCACTGTCAATACAAAGGGGAAACCCATGTTGATAAGAGTTAAGTTGTGAAAGGCAATTACCCGTAGTTAGATGTCCACATGACACACGTGGGGGCAAGCTAAAACGAAAGTAAGTTACCAGGATCAATGCATAAATCCCGCAACTCCAATGACAAATTGGTATGAGTTTAGTCTGAGAAGAGTGCATTGCTCATAGATGAATGTCCGCATGACACCCGTGGGGGCAAGCCAAAACAAAGGCAAGGTACTCGAATCAGCGCAAGGTAAAAAAAAATAGCAATAAAGAAAATTTTGTGCAAGGATAAATCTTTTGTCACCCCGGTAGAAATTTTCTTTTTGAAATAAATCATGCAATGTTCCAGAATTTAGTAAAGTCCTTTCGAAAGTTAAACTTTCAGTCCTTAGGTATTAGAAATATTTTAAGAGTAGACTTGAATAAGACTTAAGAAAATTCTAGTATATAGGATTTGAATGAAGTATCCTTGAGAAATCTAGGAAAAGAACTTTGTGGTTAACTTGCTAAAGGAATCTTCAGCTTATGCTTGAGAACAAGCATTGTTTAAATTTGGGGGTGTGATAACGGGCAGAAATGCACGTTATCATAGTACTAAGTTCTTAAACAATGTTGGATTGCATTGATAGAATATGTTAAATTGCGTCCATTAAGCATAAACTCTACAATATTGCGGTCGCATGCATCCAACGCATTAAGGCAGTTGATCTCTATATTTTTTTGCAGAATAATGCATTAACGCAATGCAAAGAATGCGATCATAGGAATACATCGGTCGAGCGCAACTTCACCGCAAGACTTTGCGTTGATCGTGCTCGCAAACATCCACCCAAGAAGAATCATCGCAACATGGTGGACGCATCCAGACGAAAGGACAATTAAGATCTATGGGACAAAAAGCTGACAGCAGTCAGATCCAAATTAAGTTGACAGCCAATAATGGTCACAAAGTACATCCAGCTTTATCGGTGACAACTATCCGACGCATCAGTCAGGAATTAAATTTGTCCCATCTGTACAACCAGGAGAGAGAAGCCGCCTTTCACCTTTGATGCCCTATAAATACCAAGTGTATTCTTCAGAGAAGGGGTTAAGCAGTCGATTACTTCATCACTTTACAAGTTCACGCCTCTGTTCATAGTTTTTTTTTCCATTTCACGGCGGAGCTAGAGAAGAGTGGTGACACCAGAGATCGTCCAAAGCAGCTCGAGAGAGAACCTTGGGGCGTAAGAGCAGAGAGCGGGTTGACACTCGCGAAAGCGAGAATATCTTTAGAGTTGATTCCAGGGCTTGAACAATGTGGCGCCACACACCTTCTCTTGGCCCGAGAGGTGTTCACACATAGTTAGACTATGTTGTATTGTTCATTAGAGGAATCAATGGTACTTAAGGAGTGAGATGTAACTACATGGGCAAAACGGTAAATTGGCCCAGCTGACTTACGAGCATCTATGAAGTGTCATCGTACTCAAGATTGGTTATATCCGATGGACACAGAAATATATCTATGGTAAGAAGAGTTCAACCGTTGGTCTTTAGTGGAATGTCTAGCAGTTAATGGATGGTGGATCTAGTGGCTAAAAAGTTTAGTCAGCTATTCACGTACAGTTGAAGCTTCGAGCCATAGGTCCATAAGGTCTCCTTGGTAGGTTGGATAAAGTTGAGAATCAGTTTTTGGGTCAGTTTGAAATGTTCAAATTGACAAGAAGAAGTTCGATTATATATGATATAATTGAACTAGTTAATTATATATGATATAATTGACTAAATGTATGAGATACATTATTTTGGAGGAAATTGGATATAAATGTATCAAGTAGAGGAAAATTTTCTATAGTAGATATGTGATATCAAACTATAGGTTAAGAATATAATATGATTATATTCATTATTTATTTAAATAGGCGGTTATAAGATAATTGGTCGAGAATTTCTCCTAAATCATGCGAAAGTGGGAAGATTGATTTCGATTCTTGTAACTGAAGAATAAAATGAAAATTGTTTTCATTTTGTAATGAGTTAGAAAATTTGCTCACGGTGTGAAAAATTCACGATCGCTTAACGTTGAGAGCCTATACGATAGCGCCCATCTCAATCACACGCCTGCGCACTAAACGATCGCACTCAATTTCTAAACGATCGCTCACCTTCTCTAAATGATCGCTTAGCACACCGAGTTGATCTAAACGATCACTTACTATTTACTAGACGATCGCTTAGTAAAACCTACACAATCGTGTATCTTTCTCTAAACGAAAAACTCCCAACTATACGATAGTCATTTACTATCTCCCACTTTCTTGTTCGTACTACATAATCGTCTTTTCCTCCTCCCTCTACCAATTCCATCAAAGTCCACTCTTTGGATTCTCACTTTGAGAATACAAAGGGCTTCGAGTGGTGGTGTCATCGCCGGTTGCTGTTTATTCATGAGAGCTGCCATTCATATAGACGATCGTGGTGTTGTTAGGCGACTGATTGCTGGGCAATAAAGACCATAGAGAAGTCGCTTCTGCTGGACTGAGTTCGAGTGAAGATTTTCTTCAACTTGTACATTCACTCAGTCTTTTTGTATTTTAATTGTTAAAGCATGTCGATAATTAGTGTTACATGCATATCTTTTTGTTAGAATGTATGTGTGGTAATTTGGTCACAATGAAATCGGTAAGATCCGCATGTGCTCATGGATACTCTTGTTTAAGAGTTCCCTCAACCCCAAGGCTTCACTTCAGCTCACAAAACAAATTTCCCTTCAAAGGACGTCGAAAAGAGTAATTGAGGGCAAGTTTGAAGTAGGCCATGTGTTGATTGCAAAATCAAAGGGATGGGCTATCAAAATCAAAGGAAACCGAGGGGAGTTCAAAGAATCGGGGACAGCCAAGCAAGGTAGAGTAATCTTAAGCTCTTAAGCTCATGAGTTGGAACCTAAGGGAAGGGCTGTGAAAATCAAATTTTAAGGTAAGTAAGTTAATGAAGGAACTCCTAATGAAGAGCATCCATGAGCGCGTTCAGATCTTTCCGATTTCATTGTGACCGAAATACAACATAAACATTCTAACAGACAGTTATGCAATTTAAACTAATTAACGGCATGCTTTGAGAAATAAAAAACAAGGGATTGAGTTCACATACCAGTTGAAGACTCTCTTCAATCTCGAATTCAATGCAGCGGAAGAACCTCTATGGACTCTATTGCCTAGCAAATCAGTCGGCTACGGCACCACGATCATCTACACGAATGGCTGCAACACGAACAAGCACGAGCAAGCAGAAACGAGGATGACACCACCACTTGGAGCCCTTGGTATTCTCGGAGTGAGAATCCAAAGTGTGGTCTTTGGTGAATTTGGTAGAGTTCGGAGGAACGACTGATCGTGTAGACGATAAGCAAGTGGGAGAGAATGTTATCGTATAGCAGAGATGCTTATCGTATAGATAAAGCTACACGATCATGTATGTTTTACTAAGCGATCGTCTAGTAATAGGTAAACGATCATTTAGAAAACACGGCACGCTATGCGATCATTTAGGTAAGCTAAGCAATCGTTTAGACGATGAGACTCTATCGTATAGGATCTCAGCTAGGCGACCGATATTTTCCACACCAATTGCGATTTTTTCGAACTCTTTGCCCAATGAAAAAAATTTTCATTTTATTCTTCGGTTACAATAACCGAATACGGCTTATCCCACTAATGCACAATTAAGGAGAATATTTCGGCCAATTATCTCATAATTAACCAATTTAATAATAAATAAATATAATCATATTATATTCTTACCCTATAGTTTGATATCACTATCTACTATAGTAATTTCTCCTCCACCTGATATAAATCATATTTATATCTAATTTCCTAAAAAATAATGTATCTCATACATTTAGCCAATTATATCATATACAATTAACCAGTTCAATTATATCATATATAATCGAACTCCCGCTAGTCAATTTGAACATTTTAAACTGACCCAAAAACTGATTCTCGACTTTATCCAAGCTACCTAGAGAACCTTATGGACCTGTGGCTCGAAGCTCCAACAGTACGTGAATAGCTGACTAAACTCTTTAGGCACGAGATCCACCATCCTTTAACTATCAGGCATTCCACTAAAACCAATAGTTGAACTCTTCTTACCACAGATATATTTATGTGTCCATCGAATATAACCCATCATAAGTACGATGACCTTCACAGATACTCGTAAGTACAGTTGTGCCGATTTACCGTTTTTCCCCTGTAGTTACATCTTACTCCTTCCTCTAACGAACAATACAACATAGTCCAACTATGTGTGAACACCTCTCGAGCCAAGAGAAGGTGTGTGGCGCCACATCGTTCAAGCCCTCGCTCGCATGTCCCCTACACGAATGATCAGGATCAGACCATCTGTGACAAGTCACAACACGTGTGACCATTCCATAAAGCGGGCGTCATCCGTAGCATTACCAAGATAAGGTTTCCCTCCTTTATCCATATACTATAGACCATTTTGGTTATCACTCAAGATATGATCCACTTGTATATCACCACGTACATACATAAGTTACATACAGATAACTAGGGATTTTATGTTTATTGGTTTTTGGTAAAGCAAATAAAACATACAACTAAGAAAAATCAAGAGACTTTAGGGCATCAACCCCAACAGTTAAGACATTTATAAACATATTTGTAGAAGGAAGTGTCTCGAAATAAGGGTTGGAATGATGAGTAATCTGAGCTTTAAAATGAATCTGGAAATTAGGGTTCAAAAAGGAAGCTAGAGGAAACCAGAGAACTTGGAAATAGAGAAAGATTCCAGCAAAATAAGGCGAGTGACTCTGAATGCTTTATGAATGTTTATGAATGTTTTGGTTTTGATCCTTGATGATAGGATCCAGTATAACTCTATGTGCACATAGGAAAAGTTTAAAGGTTAGAATAAAGGGTTGGGCAAAAGGGACTCTCCCTTAGACAAGGCTAGGTTAAAGGGTTGAGCAAAAGGGACTCACCCTTAAAAGAAGAATAGTGTGAAGGGTTGAGCAAAAGGGTATCTTCCTCAAATATAAATTAGTTAAAAGGTGATGGAAAAAGGATCCACAACTTACTTTAGATTATGATTGGGAGTGGAGCAAAAGGGTCTCTCTCAGCTAATAATATGTCTAGATATGATATGTTAAAAGATTTTATGAAAGCTAGGTTAACGTATAGAGATGAACAAAAGGGTTCTCTCCCAACTGGGGATCAGAATGGCTATGCCTCCCAGATGTCAAGGCTATGTCTTCAAAAAAGGGATAAGTTTAAGTTATACAAACATGACGTGCTTGTCTAGTACTCAATTCAGTTATTAGCTTCTAGTTTGTACATGAGATTTATGTTATGTTATAAGTCACTCACTGGGCTTTTTGAAGCTCATTCTTTTCTTTCATGCTTTTCTTCCCAGATAGCGAAAGATGAGGTGTTCCAGGATGCTGCTAAGGTCAAAGTCTGCCACGCCACAGCCACACTTCAGAATTTAAGTTGTTATTGTGAACATTGTAAGTCTGGGAGTTGTATAAATGTCATTCTGTTTGTAATAAAAATAAATTGTTGTTGCAAACAGTTGTTGCTTATTTACTTGACTTAAAGTTTACTAAGCGAAAAAGGTACAGATGGGTAGTCAGTATCACAAAAGGGTGGTATCTGTCATCCTCATGCCTCCTTCCCGATTCGAGAGGTGAGCTTAGGAGGGGGTTGTGACGTTTGATGTATGTAAAACATGTATTTTTTTATGTCCGTGATCTCTGAATTATTGTATCTCTTATTGGAAATGATAAGGGTGTTATGGGGGTGTCAACCTAGTTGAGATGTCCGGGTGTACCTACTAATCCTCAGTTTTCAATTTTCAGTTCTTGTTTGATTTGGTTTGATATTTTGTCTCATTGTAATTGAACTATTGCTCTTTTCATTATATCAATGTATATAGAATATTATATCAAAGTTTAAAGTTCAAAGTTCAAACATTATATCAAAGTTCAAACATTATATAAAACATTATATCAATGAATCATTATATCAAAGTTTCGTTTAACTTCATTGGAATCTGTTACTTATTCTGACTACATATATTTAAAGTGCGAGACTTTAAGAGAGAGCAAGATCGAGAGAGTGAGACTTTCAAGGAGAGCAACATTTATGGAGAGAGCGAGATTTTGCAAGAGAACGAGACTTACATCTTGATCGTATTCACATTCTGATAATGTTCATAAGAGTCTGTATATAAGCATGAGTGACATTCTAAGAGTCTATACATAAAACATGAGTCTATGCATAAGCATGAGTGACATTCTAAGAGTCTATACATAAAACATGAGNTCTATACATAAAACATGAGTCTATGCATAAGCATGAGTGACATTCTAAGAGTCTATACATAAAACATGAGTCTATGCATAAGCATGAGTGACATTGTAAGAGTATACATAACAAGAGCATGAGTGACATTGTAAGAGTATACATAACAAGAGCATGAGTGACATTCTGAGAGATTGAGACTTACAAAGTGAATGTATTGAAATAATTAAAGTGCCAATTGGGTCTATATTTAGACAATCAACCTCGACTAACATTTGAGTCAATTCTACCATTTTCACTACGCCGCACAGTTGTGAGCGGTTCACAATAGTTTTGTCGTTATGCCTATAATTCCCACACCTACTACATTTTATTTGTTTGTGAAATTCTCCTCTGGATAGTATTCTTCTCACTCTCTGTCGCTCGACTTGTGCCACAAACTTTGGAGGAAGGATAGTCTTTTCTACATATCCATGCGGTCTCTTCCATTCAAATATGTGCCCAAGTGGATTTATAGGCTCTGTATACGCAGTTATTAGAGAGTCCACTATATAAAATCGACTGCAAAGACTCTAAATGGGTATGTTTCGTTCCCTAGTGACCACAACTGCATGCAAACATGGGATACCAAGTGAGCCGAATTCCTTACACGCGCATTCCTTCATGGGAAGATTCAAAATACCGTCCAATCGACTATCTTGCACGTGGACCCGATAACAATCAATAGGCTCAATCCGATATCGTTTACCCTTATCGGCTGACTTTATCAATCAGGTTTCATAGTAGTCAGAGTGCAATATCGTTCGAGATGCCTAATAATTCTTCCATTCGTAGAACCATGATTGAAGCATTCCTCTAACATGTTCAATCAAGCATACTATGGGTGTAAAACATCTAAAAAGTGTTTTTACTACCTTCAAATTTAGAACTTATATTGCTATTTTTGTTTAGTTTGATGTGGTTTATTGAGTAATTTTAGGAAACTAAGCATTAGGAGCAATTTCTATGAAAATGATAAAAGAAAACCGAGGGAAAAACTCCAATTTTGAGCAATTATGGATTGGCTATGGAATTAGGAAGTAACCAAGGACCTAAGATCAAGATAAGAGGCAAATTTTGAAGGAAATTCAGGGGAACCAGCGTTGGAAGAACGTTGCAACACTGCTCCCTAACGCTGTAAACCAGAGAGAAAGTTGGAACAGGGCAGCGTTGCAACACTACGACTTTAACACACGGCTGGCATAACGCCAGCATTGCAACGTTGGAACAGGAATTCCTGATTTTAGAAGTTCTAGCCTCAATCTATTAATTTCAATCAATTGCATGTCATATTCATTGTATTCCCTAAAAGAAACAACACCCTGGAATTGTTTCATTGTATTCCCTAAAAGAAACAACACCCTGGAATTGTTTTACTCTAAATTGTTCTTGTGTGTGACAAAATTTTTGTTATCTATAGTTGTGGATAAAAATTATCTTTTAGTTGCCTGGATAAAATTGACAAAGAATTATGATAGCTAAGTTAGGAAGCCCAAGCCGATTCCTGAGGACGATACCGTATTTGGGATTTATTACTTCGATTGCATGTGCTTGTGAATACCATCAATGGGCAATAGCCAATACTCTTTAGTTAACGAATTGAAACACTCTGTACTATTGGACGTCATGTTGTCATATCTTCATTCTATTTGGTAAACTCGTGCCCACCTTTAAAGACTGGTGTCTTCTAGATATTTCGTGACAGTATCGTCTCGAAAACTATGAAGTTCGTCCCATTTTGTCTGAAACTCTGTCATGCGAAATTCCTTTGCTACATCTTTAAATATCCCAACGACTGTACTGTCCTTAAAGCTTGTAATAAGATTCAGTTCTATGTGCCACGTGCACAATCCATGGAAAGTCATGGGAAAAAAATGCACGAATAGCATTGTTGATAGATACCATCCAATCGAACACAAATACCAGATTATCGGGTTCTCTGATAGTTCATTTCAAATTCGACATAAACTATTTCCATGATCGATCAGTTTCATTGTCCAGTATTGCATATGCTAGTGGGTATAATTGATTGTTCCCGTCCATAGAAACTGCAACCGACATGGTCCCTTTGTACTTTCCTTTCAAGTGTGACCCATCAACAATTATCACGGCCGACATCTTGTGAACCCTCTAATACAGCCCTAATGTTGTAAACATATACTTGAATGCACATCATCTTCAAGTTCGATCTCAAACATTGTACTCGGATTCTCTATTTTTAACACTTCCCCATAAGCATGTAGTATGGCATATGAGTATTCTAGAGTACCTCTAGTGAGATCATATGCGGCTTCCTTTGCATGCCACGTTTTATCGTAACTTATGTTCACGTCATAATCTCTCCTCATATCCTCAACGATATAACGAGGTTTATAAATACGTCCTATGCTTGTAAACTTATCTTTAATTAACTTACCAACAATCGTAGCAGTTGCTTGTCTATGGTCGTGATTCAGAATTTCGATGGAACATGTGTGCGAATGTGAGTGCTTTATGATCTTGAATATATCAGACCTTTCATTTTCATTGCACGAAGACTCCATTTACAAGTCTCCCCAGTACGTTTGATAGTGAACAAAGATTTGGTTGACTTCCTGATCTTAAATTCAAAATTTTTGTTGATGGACAAAATAGATAATCACATTTTCAAGTCCTTTTTACTCAAAAGTAGTTTATCGACTTCAATGTTTGTATCAGATGAAGAGGTATAAGGCATAATCAACTCTCCCTTTTGACTTGAAGACACGGATGGTGGAACCACTGAAGCTGTTATAGAACAACACACATTTCTATGATCACGATCCATTTCATTTAATCATGCTAGTTGCTCATTACCATCCACTAAAGGACCACAACGTTGCTCTAAATGACCACAATCCATATAATCTAGTCTAGATGATCTCTCATTACCAACAACTGAATGCACATAATTCTGTATCACCATAATTCATTGAATTCAATCCTACTAGATTGGTGTGGTCATTGTCTAGTGATAATATTGATGGTACAGTGTTGGTAGACAATGGAATATCATCCTCTTCCCGACGAAACTCATATAATTCCTCATATTGTCTGTCCACAGTCGTATCTGAAGGAACTCGTTTCTTAGAGATCCTTCAGCGGAAGCGGATCGTCTAAATTCCATTTTGATTGGAAAAAACAAATTTACAGTAAGCATATAAGATATGGATTCTATATATAAATTACATAATGCTTTTTGTAAAGAAATAGAGTTCAAGATATACTACCTTTGAAGAACCCTTCTTCTTGTAAATCCCTCAACTTGTCACGAACCTCGAACTCAGCAAACCTTGAAGACCCTCTTCAAGAATTCTCGAACCATCAAGAGACACAACCACTGGGAGCCTTTGGTATTCTCGGGGTGAGAGTCCAGGAGTAGTGGGCTCTAACTATTTTGGTTTTGAGGGTTTGTTTGAGTTTGGAGGAAGATGAAGATTGAAGAAGACAGAACTCTTCTGTTTACTCTATCGTATAGAAAACTTCAATCGTGTAGTTTCTCACGTAAGTCTATACGGAAAAAAAGAAACTAAATTCTTTAATTCCATTTGCCTTAAAATCACTTAACCATCCACTAAGGTGGTTGGAGAGAAAAAAGAAATTATTATTTAAAATAATAAAAAATAATATAAATAAATATGGTAACTAACTTATCATATCTTATTTATATTAAACTATATGTTATATCAAATATAACATAACCTATAGTTTTATTATTGTATCATATACAATATAAACTATAGTTCATTTTCTCTATTTTATAACATTTAATATAAATCATATTAATATTAAATTTTAATAACTATTTGAATCTCATTCAAAAATGTATTTCCTCTAATTAAACTATAATGTAATAAATACGTTATAATAATTATATCATATATAATTGAATCAATTTAATTATATCATATGTAATTAAATTTCCTCTTATTAATTTGAACAGTTCAAATTAACCCAAAAACTGATTCTCAACTAAATTCTTTTGAGCTACCAAGGGGACATTATGAACCTGTAGTTTGAAGCTCCAACAGTACGTGAATAATTAATTAAACTTTTTAATTACATTATCTACCATCTGTTAACTGTTGGGCACTCCACTAAAGACCGACAGATGTATTCTTCGCACTACAGATATATTCCTGAGTCCAGTCCATTGGATATAACCAATCAATAGTACGATGATCCTTCACAAATTGCTCGTAAGTACAGTTTGGCCAAATTACCATTTTTTCCTTGTAGTTACCTCTAACTCCTTAAGTGTTGGGAATGTCCTAGAACTTGCAGTTCGTAAATTTCATGCTAAACATTCTATTTATTAATAAAATATATTGAGTATCTTATTCGATAAAGTTGATTAATGTGTTCAACGGGATCAAACTAGGCCATTACTAAGGATTTGACATAAATAGGATCAAGTTAATAGTATATAGCCTAAATGGTCTATAAGTGTATGGATGAAATTGGGTATCTCATCCTGGTAACACAGGATGCGACCCATTTTGTATATGTAATACAAATGATGTGATCCACAGATCATTCGTGTAAAGGCATGTGAGTGGGGACATCCTATGCAATGAGTTTGCATAAAGACTAGACCACGAAATAGTCACTGTTCTTTATAACGACCATTTACTATTAAAACTGACTATTTCATACTAATGTAACCTAGGATAACTTGATCTTAATCTTGAGCTAGCTATGAACTCCTGTTTATTCGGGATTGTCCTTTGATCTGTGTGGGTGAGAGTAGTCCAACAACATTGCTCAATAAGCCTTCAATTTTGGGGATAAGACCGAATAGATAGCTAGAGACATAGCCTTGCAAGATGGAATTCACTCCTACCCGTTTTAGGGTTAGCAGATAGGTTGTTTTCTTAAGTGCTGAATCCTGGTCTTGAAAAATCAGGGTCTCGCCTTCTCATGATAGAGAGGGACACAATTCATAAGTGGTATTATGAATCAGTTGTTCATTAAAGGGTCAGTGGGAGCTTAAGGAACAAGATGTATTTATAAGGGTAAAACGGTAATTTTGATCCAATTGTAAATAAGAACAACCTGTGAAGGATTGACTTATTGATTATAGTTAACATGGACAGAAATACATCTACAGTGATGAGAGTGCAACTATCGAACTATAGTGGTGTGTCTTGATGGTTAACGAAAAATAATTAATTCGTAATTAATTCGGTTTAAAGAGTTTAACCAATTGATTATAAATCGTTGGAGCTCATGATATGTAAGTCCAATAGGTCCCTCTACTAGCTCATAAATTAGAATAATAAATTAAGTATTGATTGGATGAATTCAAGGACTATGAATTTGAAATGTTCAAATTCAATTTTAGGGTTTTTAATTGATTGTATACGATTCAATTAAAACGTTTAATTTAGTCGAAATTAAAACAAGATTGGAGAATGAGTTAATATTTAAATTATGATTATATGAATTTGAATCATATTGGTGGAATTGATGTTTTATTAATTTAATATTAAGATATTAAATTAATTAAATTAATTTTATTTAAATTAATTTTGAATTAAATTTTATAAACTAAATTTTAAATAAAATAGTTTCATTTAAAAAGAAAAATCAATTTCATTGGAATTTATTTGAGTTAATGGATTTTCCCAAAAATTGAAAAAATCCACTAACATCTCTTATGGTATTTTATAACCAAATTCCACCATGAGTTCTTCAATCAATACCAAGTAGGAGCTGCCCTACATGTAGCCATGTTCTAATGCATGAAATGGGTTTATATAATGAAGCTTCATGCATGGAATTTAGAGAGATTTCTGAGATTTTTATCCAAATTGCTGCAAAACTAAAAACCCTAACACCCTTTCTCAAGTTCATCTTCTATTTAGCTTGTTTAGAGTGTTTTCACCACACATTCCTTCTTGAGAATAGTGGAAAAGATCTTGTTGGTGGTCTATTTGAAAAATCCAGCTCAAACTTGTGGAGATTCTACTGAAATCGAGAAAAGAACTACAAAGGTATTGTCTTATTCAAACCTTCTTATGAAAACCTCATAAGTAGCATGTTTCAAACTCAAATTAAGTGCAGTTTAAGTGCTGATTGATTTTGAATTCTTCCGTTGCATGTTATAATACTCCTTCATTAAGTACCACTGATCCCTTTAATGAACAATAGATCATAGTCTCACTATGACTAAACTCTTTCTGCGCCAGAGAGAGTGTGACACCACATTGTTCAAGAGCCGAAATCGGCTCTTAAGGGAGCAATTTATTTACTTATCCCTACTTCGGGAAAGGAGTGAATTTCATCTTTTTTAGTTGTGTTCCTAGCTCCCCAATCAGACGAATCCTCAAAATGGTAGGCTTGCTAAGTCGACGATCTAGCCACTCTCACCCATACAAATCAAAGGATCGCCTTCATAGGCAAGAGTTCACAACTCACTCAAGATTAAGGTCATGTTATCTATGGTCATCCTGGTGAAATGAAAGACTCTATTATGAACGGCGTTATATAATGAGACTAAACATTTCGTGGTCCGATCTTATACAAACTCCTTTGTATATAATATCCCCGCTTGCATGTCTAATACATAAATGATCAGGATCACATCATTTGTAGCATTTTACAATAATTGTAACACCTACAAAGCAGGCCATACTCGTAATGTCATCAAGATAAAGTACCCAACCTTATCCATATACTACAGACTATTTAGGTTATCACTTAAACATGATCTACTTATATGTCTCCACATACATGTTTAAGTTACAACGATAACCTTGGATTTTAGTTTATTGGTTTGTGGTTAATGCAACTAAAATATCACATATTTTACAGGCAAAAGTGAATAAAAATATTATATATTATTAATCACATAAGAGTTTGTTCATACAAGGTTTACAAACTATAGGTCCCTACGAGATTTAGGGCATCAACACCAACAGTATCATCATAACTCACATTTTCGAACCCCATTTTCATATTTTCGTCCTGATTCGATTTCAGCGTTACAGATAACTAAAGTCTACTAAGCTCTTCCTGAAGGAAATCGGACATGAGGATTTCCATGAGCAGTAGAATGATCATTCCAAATTTCATATGAACATTAACAATTACAATCAAGAAACAGAAACATACAGGTCATGCACAATACGAAATTACAGCATGCTTTTAATAAGATCAAAGGAAAGATTATCATACCTTTGAAGACTCATATGTAATCGCCCTCGATCACAAACATTCGATCAATCCCCAAGACTGCAATCACGAACACTCATACACCACGATCGCAACTCAGCACGATCACAACGACCACAGACACAATGATCTCTAAGATCACAAACACAGCGAACGGCCTCCAAAAACCTTAAACTATGTCGAATTGAGTATGACACCACCGCAATGGCTACCTTGGTATTTTCGGTGTGAGAATCCATAAGTGTGGGCTCTGTGTAGACTTGGTTAGAGAAAGAGACCGAAGGAAGAACAATCGTGTAAACGATTGAGCAAGTGGGAGATGAAAAAGTCTATCATATAGACGATGCCTAATCATTTAACAAATGTTATGCGATTGTTTAGCAAAAGATCCGTGATCGTTTAGCTAATGGCCAGGTAAGTGAACTATCGTGTAGTGTCATTCCACGATCGTCTAGTCTCTCTTCAATTATTGTTTAGTGAATCTCATTCACTTGACAGCCTTTCCGTGAGTAACTTGCCGAGAATAACAACTTTTTCAAATCTTCTAAAATTAGGAAAAATAGATAATTATCCAATAATTAATATTATTATAAATATACATGATAACCAACTTACCATACTATATATATAACTATAGTTTTAATATCTCATCTCATGAAACATATAAACCGTAGTTCTTTTTCTATTTCATGGTCCTTAATATAAATCTCATTTACATTAATTCTCCATTAGATGTATCTCATACATCATACCGATCATATCATATATAATCGAATTTCCTCTTGTCAATCTGAACATTTCAAATCAACACTAAGAACTGGTTCTCAACCTGAATCCATTGAGCTACCAAGGGGACCTTATGGACCTGTAGCTCGAAGCTCCAATGGTACGTGAATAACTGACTAAACTCTTTAGTCACGGGATCCACCATCCATTAACTTCCAGACACTCCACTAAAGATCGACAACTAAACTCTCCTCACTACAGATATATTATGTGTCCATATCAACCAACCAACAGCACGATAATCTTTCACATATCGCTCGTAAGTACAGCTGGGCCAATAACCATTATGTACCTGTAGTTACATCTAATTCCTTAAGTACCATTGATCTCTCTAATGAACATAAGTCATAATCCTACTATGACTGAGTCCTCTCTTCCAAAGAGAAGTTGTGGCCACTATGTTCAAGCCCCAGAATCAACTCTTAAGGGAGCAATCTATCTACTTACCCCTACATCGAGAAATGAGTGAATTCCATCTTATGTCATTGAGTTCCCAACTCCCAAATCAGACAAGTCCCCGAAAAGGTAGGCATGTTGAGTTGGCAATCTAGTCACTCTCACCCATACTAATCAAAGGACCGCCCTCAAAGGCTGGAGTTCCTAAAACACTCAGGATTGAGGTCATGTCACCTATGGTCATTTAGGTGAGATGTAAATCTCCAGTATCAACGATGTTATATACAGAGACGAATCATCTCGTGGTCCAGTCTTATACAAACTCTTTGTACAGGACACCCCTGCTCGCATGTCTCTACATGAATGTCAAGATCTACCATTTATAGTAGTTCACAACACTTGCAAACCTCTACAAAACGGGTCGTATCCATAGTGTCACCAGGATCAGGTATCCCTCCTTAATCCTTATACTACAGACCTATTTAGGTGATCACTTAAGGCATGATCCACTTGTATATCTCATATACATGCTCAAGTTTACATATAATAACCATGGAGCTTTGTTTATTAGATATGAGTACATGAAAAATAAAATAACTCTTATTTTATTCATAACAATGTGTATAAGTTACAAATTACGAGACTCTAAGAGAATTAGGACACTAATCCCAACACTTCCCAGAAAAGAAGGAAGCAAACATCATCATCGTTCCTTATGCTATTGTGAATGGGCTTCATATTCAAGCTTATATTTAACTCTCATTATATGATCAAACTCTGAAGAACTAACATTTATAACTCTGTAAATGTGAGATTTAAGTTTTTCATACTTTAATGTAACAGGCACAATGATTCCTGTCAGCTCGCCCCCAATATACGAACTTTCATTCTCATCCCAATCACCTCCATATCGAATAAGTAGACACTTTTATGTCATCCTACAAAGCAAGAGAACATTTGTCATTAAGTTGTACAAGCAATTGAAGTGTACTCTCACTTTCTTTCTTAATCTCGCTCCCTCTCTTACTCTTGCTCTCTCTCACTCTCCTTCTATCTCTTGCTCTCTCTCTTCCAATACAAAATTTCGTAATGCTCAATTCCTACCTTTCCAGAAATAATACAATAAAAATAATGAAACATACTCAAAATAATGAAACACCGATCTGGTAAACCTGTTCCGTTCTGAAAAAGCCTCGTCTTGAAAATCTCCGTTCGAAAAAACTTTGTTCAACAAAACTCCGTCGAAAACCAGGGAAGTAATCACCATTGAAATGGAGGTTAGAGTTTAAAAAATCACCATTGTATTGTGTTTAGGTATTATTGATTTGAGGCTTCAGTCGTGAAAGTTGTCAAATCATTTGTACACTGACGAGCAATCACATCAAACCAGGGAATTTAAAGCGAGAGCGAGAGTGTTTGACCAGACGAGAGCGAGACTTATAACATGACGCACTTTTGAGGGCAATTTACTCTAGTGTGACGATGATGTCAGTAAAGGGTCAATTGACATTATTTTTTTAAAATGGGTCATTTTACATTTTGAGCCCAAAAAATGGGTCATCCGTACAAATTTCCCTTTGAGCTTCTTCATCACATCTCTGACCTTATACTTTAGTGAAATAAGGGGCATCCATGGCTGCCACTTTGTTATATTTACCACCATCGGTTAATGCACGAAGAAATCAAAGAAAAAAGAACAAAAGAACCTGATTATATTGAAGCTCTAAGAGAAAATGAAGAAATAACAAAACAGGGCACAAAAGATTACGGGAAATTTCAGTCTCAGAAACTTTCCAAAATCGTTAAAGAAACAGTCAGCAAAATCGAAGGTCAATTAAATGAAAATTGGAGAAAAAGAAATTGTGGTTTTGTGATGTTAGGAAGAAAAGGAAAAGAAATGGAGAGAACAGGAGACGAAGAAGAATACTGCAAATGGATTAATAATGCAAATGGTTTTAAGAAAGAGAGAATTGGGGAAGATACAGATTTAAGGGGATTGTGAAATGGAGAAGAGAAAGAAAAGGGAAAAGAAAGTTTAAAATGTGACATCCCAAATTTATGTAATTTAAATTCAGTTATTTTGTAATATTTGAGAATTAGTTTGGATTGTTGAAGGTTGAACTGGTTTATTATGAAAGGTTAATTCAATTTCAGTATTTGTTTAGAGAATAATTTTGGAATTTAAGTTTTAAGTTAAGGAGAATTTGGGATTGACTTCAAATTTAATTTAATTTGAGAAATTGAATTAAAATTGGGAGATTTGGTTTTTTTTATATCATTTGGAGGAGGTAATTAAAATTAAATCAAATTATTGGGATAATTGATTTAAATTTTAATTCCTAAAAGAATTTGGGAGTTTAGTTTCAAAAGATTTGAGATTTGTAATTGGAAAGGGAAAAGGAAAGGGATTTAAAGTTTATATGTATGTATGTATGTATGTTTGTTTGTTTGTTTGTTTGTTTTGGAATTAGAGAAAAAAAAAAAGGAAAATAAGGAAAATAAGAATTTATCTCTCTCCTTTTCACGCGCAAAGCAGACCCCCCCCCCTCCCCTCCTCTCTTGTTTTTTTCTTCATGCAAGAAACCCAACATCGCAGTTTCTATTAAGCCCTAGCCGTTGTCGACGTCAGATTTCACCACCGTCCGAAGCTGTCCTCCAGTTGTCGAATCCGTTCATCACGCGTTGGTCGAGCATCCTCTAGTCATCAGTCGTGCTCTCTTTCCCTTGCTCAACTTTCAACTCTTCACATTCGATGAAGTCATGTCAGAATCCCTTCATTGAGAATCTAAAAGGTTGAAGAAGAGACAACTTGATGGTTGAAATTTTCCTTGTATTAGTTACGAAGAGGCAGCCCCAATTTATACAGATAAATCCCTAATTTGAGATAAATAAATAATAGTAAAAAAATACAAAAAGAATATACAGACGACATACTACAAATTGTTGAAGAATAAACACTAAGATTCTTTCTTAACCAACTCTGGTATTGAGATATTCATCATATTTGTTGACACGCCTCTGCTGACTGGGAATGGCTTGGATGATGTGGATGGGCTGACTTGGATTGACTTGCTAACATGGCAGTCTTCTTCTACTTCCCTGATATCTCCCCTCAAATGAGGGGGTAGTGCAACAACCCCAAGTTTGGACCTGAGACTAAAGAATTGAGAGTGAGTCAATGTCTTTGTGAGGTAATCTATGATTTGGTTTGAAGATGGTACATAACGAACTTCTAGCTACCTATTTAGCACTTGGTCCTGTACAAAATGTATATCAATTTCAATATGTTTTGTTCAGGCATGAAAGATAGGGTTGACAACTAAAGCTCCGGTGCTTAAGTTGTCCCACCATAGTGTAGAAGTTGAACGTCGTTTGATGCCAATTTCACCAAATAGCTGCTGTAACCAACTAATTTCTGTGGAAGCATGTGCAAAGGCCTAATATTCCGATTCTGTACTCGACCTAGCAACTACTGATTGTTTCTTGGAGGACCATGAGACAAGATTATCACCAAGGAAGACATAGTATGCAATAATAGATTTTCGATCATCAATGTTTGTTGTCCAATCAGCATCCGAATAGGCAGATATATCCATGTTCAGACTGGCTTGAATGTAGAGACCATAATGTATGGTGCCACTGATATAGCGAAGAACTCTTTTAACAGCCTGCCAGTGCACATCTGTGGGTTGTTTGAGAAATTGGCTAAATTGATTAACTATGTAGGTGATGTCCGGTCAAGTGTTGGTTAAGTATTGGAGAGCCCTAATCGTGGAGCGACAGATGAAGGGATCTTGAAGAGGAGTACCATAATTTAAGGACATGTGACGATTCATCACACTAGGCGTGGGGGCTGGTTTCACATCTTGTAAATTAAGTTTAAGTAGGATATCATCCACGTTTTTTTCTTAATTGAGGACGACACCATTGTCCAAGAAGTAATTTTGAATACCTAGGAAGTAGTTTAGTGTATAAAGGTCCTTAATGGAAAACTTGTTGTCTGGAGTTTTAACCAACTTTGAGATTAATGAGTTGTTATTCCCTGTGATTATGACATCATCTACATATACTAGTAGCAGAACCACATCAGAGTCACTGCGAAAGACAAAAAGGGAAGTATTTGATCTGGCATTTTGAAAGCCCCATGACTGTAAGACATCTTTGAGGGTGTTATTCTACGCTCAGGGTGCCTGTTTGAGTCCATATATAGCTTTGTTCAGCTTGCATATGTGAATAGGGAATTGACTATTAACATGCCCTTGAGGCTGATACATGTAGACATCTTCTTCAAGAGAACCATTTAGGAACGCATTATTAAAGTCAAGCTGTCTAAGTCTCCATCCTTGAGAAACTACAATGCTAATAACCACTCGAATCGTGGATGCTTTGACTACAGGACTGAATGTTTCAAAAAAATCCACACCTGGGCTTTAAGGAAAGCCTTTGGCTACGAGGCGAGCTTTATATCGTTGGATGGTTCCATTGGAGTGTCTCTTGATGCGAAATATCCATTTGTTGCCCACTACGTTTGGGGAGGGTGTGTAGGGAACCAAAGTCCATATATTATTGTGTATCATAGTAGAAAATTCAACATCCATTGTAGCTCACCATTGGGGTTGTTTTAGAGCATCTATAACCCGAGTGGGTTCAGTGATAGTCCAATCCTTGGAAGTTTTGGACAGCCATATCTTAGGCTTGAATATCCCAGCCTTGCCCCAAGTAATCATAGGATGGCTATGTAATTGTATATTGGTTTGTTCGATTGTTGGATTGGATTGAGGAATAAGATTTGAAGTTTGTGAGCTGGTGCTAGTAGATTGAGGATTGAGACCTGGACAACTTGCAAAATCAGACTTAAAGGAAAATCAGATTCATTAAAAACAACATGACGAGATATAAACACACAGGTAGATTGACTCAAACATTTGTAACCTTTGTGGTGCATACTGAGGCCAAGATACACACATTTCTCAGACCGATAACTGAATTTGTTACTGTTATATGGTCTGAGACATGGATAGCACGCACAACCAAAAGTCTTGAGGTTTTTAAAGTTTAGCTTTATATTTTGTAAATCTTCAATGGGAGATTGACCTTTTAGAGCTGAATTTGGTAGGCCGTTGATTAAGTAAACAGTATACATAAAGGCATCTCACTAGAGTGTGAATGGTAAAGTGGCTTGTGCTAATAGGGTAAGACCAGTGTCAACAACCTGTTTATGTTTTCTCTCTACCCTACCATTTTGTGCTGAAGTATTAGGATAGGACATACAAGATAGGATACCCTCTTGATGACAGTGTTGATGAACTCTAGTGTATTCTCCCCCATTGTCAGACTTAACGGCTTTAATAGTTCCTCCAAATTGAGTTTAACTAAATTAATAAAATGTTTAAACGCAGCTAGAGTATCACTCTTGAGTCTTAGAGGGTAAATCTAAGTGAATCTACTGAACTCATCCACAAACAATACATAATATTTATAGCCATCAGTGGACAGTAAAGGAGCGAGCCCTTAGACATCAATGTGAATCAGTTTAAATAGAGCAGCGGCACAAGAAGTAGAATTAGGAAACAGTGGACTTTTCCATAGCGACAAGGTTCACAAAATTTGAAATCTTCATTAAGTAGGATAGGAATATTACATTTCTTAATCACTTATTCAAATATTTTTGGAAAGGGGTGACTAAGCCTCCTATGCCAAATGGTCTTGGACATCCTATTTCTAATAGATACACTGGAATTAGATAAAACAAAGGCAAATAGATTGTTATTTTTGTCCACTGACTGCAACTTGGTTGTGTTCATCACCGTAGGTGTGTTTGAGCTATCATCAAAATTCTCGAACTGATATAGACCCTCTTTAAGCACTCCCTTCAGTAGGACTTGCCCCGTACTCTTGGCATTTACAAGACAACAATCATGATGGAACTCAATGTAAACATCATTATCTTGAGTAAGTTTAGATATGCTAATTAGGTTCTTAGCAATATGGGGACGAAGCATGTTATTAAGCTTCAGTTTATTAGTTTCGGAGGTTAAATAACCACTACCTACATGAGATATATTTAAGCATTCTCTATTTGCAACAGTAACATGATCTTTACTTCCATATTCAGCTGGATTTGCAAGATTATTGTAGTCAGAAGTTATATGATTCGAGGCTCTACTGTCTGCATACCAGTTGGTGTCATTTATGTTTTTAGGGCTGGCTAGGAACTGATTTGTAGTTTGAGTTGTGGCAAAGGCATATAGGATTGGAGCAGCTCCTCTGCCTTGTATAGAAGCTGTGAATCCTCCTCTGTTTTAAGATGAATGGGGTACAAACTTACGATTATACCTATTGAAACAAAAATAAGCAGTGTGACCTACCTTTCCACACACTTGGTAGGTTGGTTTGTATCTGCCTCTACCCTTTCCTCTGCCACTTCCCCCTTTTTGTCCATTGTTTGACTGTTGGTTTCCCCCATTGTGTGGTTTTTTATTTGAGTTTCCATTAGACCCTCTAGTGTTGGCCATATTGACATTTGTGTTGTGATTGAATCCAACAGTGTTATTTTGAGTAGCCTGATGATCAAGAAGTTTTTCATAGAGGAGAAGTTCTAACTGCATATCAAGCCACAAAATGTCGATTCTACCTTGTATGGTTGCCACAACAGCATTGAACTCCTTATGTAGACCTAGCAGTACCTGTGACACTAAAGTTCTCATGAGAATAAGGCACCCAACTTGCTCAAGGTTATCAACATTATTTTTCATGATCTGTAAGTATTCTTCCATTTTAAGGTTACCTTTTCTTGTAGTTTGAAACACTGGCCTTAGGTAGTTTTCTTCTGCTCTCAACTGGACTCCAAACAACCGTTGGATATTGCTCCAAAGATCTTTCGCACAGCTGCACCCCATAACTTGGACAGCCACTTCGGGCGTCATTGAATTGTAAAACCAGCCAAGAAGCAGCTGATCTACAGTCATCCACATCTCATATCGAGGATTTACATGTAAGGGTGTAGAGGAGCTTGAAATTCTGCTGCTAGAACTTCCAGCAATACTCGGAGCTCCTGTTGTCACGTCTGCTTCAGCAGTCGTTATGTTGCTAGTGTTAGATTGTAGGAAGACTGGTGGACATGGTGTTTGTCCAGTCAAATGTCCCTCGAGTCTGTAACTTCTATGGATCGGTAGAGCAAGATTTTTCCAGAGAAGGAAGTTGCGGTGATCCAAATTGATTGTTGTTATCTGGTTGAGAAGTTAATTGAAAGCGGGGGGGTTAGCTAAAATTAGCACCACCAAAAGGGAAAGATGTATTTCTAGAGGAGCTAGCATTGGCCATGAGAGCTTTGAGACCAAGTTGAGAATCTAAAAGGTAGAAGAAGAGATAACTTGATGGTTGAAATTTTCCTTGTATTGATTACGAAGGAGCAACCCCAATTTATACAATTAAATCCCTAATTTGGGATAAATAAATAATAGTAAAAAATACAAGAAGAGTATACATATGGCACACTACAAATGGTTGAAGAATAACAACTAAGATTCTTTCTTAACCAATTATGGTATTGAGATATTCTTCATATTTTTTAACACACCTCTACTAACTGGGAATGGCTTAGATGATGTGGATGGACTGACTTGGATTGACTTATTGACGTGGCGATCTTCTTCTACTTCCTTGATACCCTTCACCATCCATGCCTTCTTCTGTCTCCAGCAACCAGCTGCTGCCAGAGCCACCAATTGTGCCAAGTTCTCGAGTCGAACGCGCCAGATCTCATCCAGTCGTGCACCATCCTCCAACCAGATCTAAAATCTCTGACCTTTGTCTGACGTCGTCGCCTTCCATCTCCATCGAAGTTGCTTCCAGATCCAAATGCCAGCCGTCTAACCGTCACTGACACTCCTCTCCTCTCTGATGTTCAAGAAAGCACTGTTTTTAGCCAGATTTTGGTATTTTGAGTAAGTTACAAGGATTGATTTTTTAGAGAATTTTGGTAAGTTTTGGCAAGTTTTAGCACTTTGGGCCCCTTTTGGATTAAGGATAATTGTGAAAAACTTATTAATTTTAGATTTAATTTATGTTCAGCTTGGCCAATTGAATTGAGTTTTGGATTTTTTTTTTTTTTACCCAACCACGACTTTGATAAGTTAAATGGGGGATATTTGGATTAATTTGGTTAATTGGATTTAGATCCAAGGGATTAGTTTACAACTTTGGATTTATTATTTTGGGCCAGGGTGCTAAATTAAATTTGTAATTTATGTTATAGGGCAAATTCAAGCTCTCCAAAAGTTGTAAGAAGATTAATTACTTGGATTAAAATTTATGACCAAATTTTGAGGTAAGTAATCTTACTATTAGAACTGCATATGTGTTCAATGATAAATTTAAGATTATTTTTTAGGATATCAAGATTATTTACATAAAAATGCATGAAGATAAATAAGCTGATCTTGATTATGTTTTGAAGCATGTTATGAATGCTAACATAAACTAAATTATTTTGTTAGAGTGGGAGAGACAGAGAGAAACAATGATAGGATTAATTAGAGAGAAGTGGAATTTTGGGGGGTTGTATCTATAGGTGTGGGGAAAGATACTTTGAGAGAGATAAAATAAGAGAGAGGAATATTCGAAGAGGTCAAAGAATTAAATGAAAGAGAAAAAAAATAATATATGTAGAAATAAGATGATTAAGTTAACACTTATTTATTATTTGTTAATATTCAAATGAATCATAAAGAATAATTTAAATTTAAATGACAGAATTACCACCAAATTAATGGTGAGAAGATATATAATGCAAGGGTAAAATGGAGAGAAAAAGTTTCTCTACGCAGTGGGATATATATATATATATATAGTATATTCTAATGATGATTTATTTTAAAACATCGACAATATACTAAAAATATGTTGTTGCCTATAAATGGCAAGAAAGTTCTAAAATTGAGGTAGTCCTTGCCATTTTCAATATTTAGTTTGTTTTTAAAAATTGTAACTAAACAAAATATTATTCTCTTCTGCCCAATTAATTTTCCCAATCAAAAAGGAAAACATTGCTTGACATTATAACAATTAAGTGTTCTTAGAGTCTATAAGGGATAAAAGAGCTTGTTCGCGATAGAATTCATCACTAATATAAATCTATTAGCAATGATCTATTATTGATAAATTTTACTATATTTATATTTACGTTTCTTTGAGTTATAATTACCACAAAAACCTTTTGAATGAATTTTAGATGTTATTTGAAAATGCATGATAACTAATGTCTAAAAATTAAATTTATGTATTTGATTTACCAATTGTATTTATAGAAATTAAAATAAAATAATTATTTAATTAAATGTAAAAGAATAAGTAATGTATCATAAATTAAATTTAGCATTATTTGATATCTTTTTACTTTAATTAATTAATTTAAATATCAATAAATGAATATTTTTAATCAAACAATAATTAAATTATTCATTAAAAAAACTAAATGAATAAAAATTAATTAAAATAATAATAATATTTTATATTAAATAGTGAAGATAATATAAAATGATGAATGTTTTAGTTGAAATTTATGAAGTATAAATAATATAGTATTAGAAAAACCAAATGAATTTTAAATTTTCTAGTTAATAATATATTGAATGATAAAAATTGAAATATTCAAAGGGGAGGGTGTAAAGAATAAAACAGATGGAGGATAGGCTGCCAGTAAGCGACGTTTTATTGGCTGAGTGATGCAGTACGCAGAGTTGGAATCCTGCGTGTCAAGCACCAAGTCTGAACCACACACGTCACGAGATCTGGCGTCAGATGAGGAGTAGCACCGTAACAAATCAACAAGGTCCGTACCCTACCAAATCTTTCCCTCTGTTTATTTTCTTGCTGCCTTGCTTGCTGCTTAAGTTCTAATAAACACGCGTTTTCTTCTCCGCCTTGGCTGCCTGCGGCTTCTCTGTCAATTCCCATTTAACAATTAACATCCCCTTCTTCTCTTCAACTTCTGAAATTCCCTTTGAAATTCCCAGATTCTCTATATATACTCTTTACAAATCCTCTTCTTCCTCGCTTTTCCCCGTCTAATTTAATGGAGGATGATCTCCATTTCTCCGAATATGATGAATTAATAGGACAGATTGATTGGAACGAGTTCTTTGATGGATTCCCGGAGGTGGAACTCCCTGTTGTCGGGGACTCAACATCCCCTGATCGATCTCATGATTCGGTTTCTTCCTGGATCAACCAGATCGAAAACGCGTTAATGAATGACGATGAAGACAAGGGGGTTTCCCTTCCTAGTCCTACCCACGATTGCTGCGATAGTTTTTTGGCCGACGTGCTCGTGGACTCTCATGGAGGACCCTCTGTAATCGACGTCGATTCCAATGCTTCCGATTGCGGTAACGACTTTGGCAATTCCCAGGAGGAGGATGGACATAAGGTTTCTCCTGCACCTACAGACGATTCCTGTGGTAGTTTTATGCCTGAAGTACCTGTAGATATTCGTGGGAGTTCCCCTGGGGTTGATGCTGTAGTCGGCCTTCCGTCCAATGCTTCCGATTGCGGTGACGTCTCAAACAATTCCGAGAAGGTCGACGCAGCGAACATCGACGATAGTGTTGGTGAAGATGTCGATGATTCGCTTTCCAAAAAGCGGAGAAGGTATTGTTACTGAATCTTTTATGAGTTGTCATTCTAATATTTGTAATCAATTAGGAGGTTTCGCCATGTTAATTTATAGTCTCGTTAAACAATAATAGTTTCTGCCATGAAAATCTTTTTCTAGCTCTTTCATTTGTAGCTGCAGTGTAAGTATTTGATTTTTTTCTCTTTTGAGAATAAGAATTACTTCCATTAAGTCACCATTTCCCCCGAATATTAATTGAAGTTTGTGGACCTTATATTTCATCTGCGATTCTTAATACGAAGTTATCTTGTATGTTTGAAATACCAATAATGCGGGTGGAAAAGAGCGTGTATGGAGTGTAGTTGTCTCTATGTCGTGAACAATGGTGGAGGATAGCAAGGGCTGTTTGGATTCACAAAAAAACTCATTTTTATTTAAAAACTCTCTATAAAATCCGATTAAAAGACACTTGAAAAACTATTTTGAATAGTTGTCAAATACTCAAACTTTTTAACAAAATGACTTATTTTTTAAATTAAACACTTGAAAATATATTCCACCCTAAATAATTAAACAACCGAAGATCATTTTACTTCTGGGTATCAGCTGACATAATATATGAATGCAATCCGAAGGGATAACCGAAGTACATGAATTCCAATTTTTCAGGCAGCTGAGAAATAGGGATGCCGCAGTTAGATCTAGGGAGAGGAAAAAGATGTACCTAAAGGATCTAGAGATGAAGAGTAAATTTCTTGAAGCTGAATGCCGGAGATTGGGGCGTTTGCTCCAGTGTTACTGTGCTGAGAATCAAGCCTTACGCTTTAGTCTACAGATGGGAGGCGCTTCTGGTGCTTCACTGACCAAGCAGGAGTCTGCTGTGCTCTTGTTGGGTATGTTTATCTTTTCCTTTATGCCTTATCAATTCATGTACGGGCAAATGAATTTTTGTCTACTGCTGGTACTCTGGATGTCAACATGAGAGAAATAATTGAAATGTTTTAAAAGGTAAAGTTACAAAGGCTCCATTTGTTTTTAAAAATGATTTTATAGTTTACATAATTGGGCTAAAACTCTCCTAAAAGGTGGACAACAAACTGTTGTCTTCATAAACTTGATTTTAAAGAACTAAAAGTGAAAAACCAAAGGTCTCTCAAAAGAGACATATGTGATCCTCCTTTTATTTTCTGTGCAAGTGTGGTTTTAATTAACACACACATATATGTATATGTATATATATCTGTACGTGATTTTCATTAAAAGGACCGCCTATTCATTGAAGAGTAGATTCAAGTATATGACATTTGCTGCCTTTTTATCCGACTACACTTCTCATCAATTGTATTCCTCCTCCTGATGAGGAGAAATTATATTTAGAGGCTGATATAATGTGGTAGGTGGTTTTGTACTGTTGTTGGAGGCAGGAGAGTGAAACTAAAAATTTTACTAATGACTTGGGTTTAGAGGGTAGTTACAAACCACCGCAAAAAGTGAAAATTGTAAAGGAAAACGTTTGGGGTGTCAATTTTGAGTAAACTTGGCTAGAGACATATTATGGACCTGAGAAGGTCTCCGCGACTCTGTCTAGGCCCTCTGGACATCAGGCTACCTGTCTTAGTATCTTTTGCTGACCTAACATATGCATGACTGTGTCTACTGCCTAATGTTGTATAATAGTATTCATAATTAAAACGAACTAGCAACTTTAAGTTCTGGAATTTTTAGTACTAGATTAGAAGATCCTTGCATAAAAAATTTATGTTTATAGGTGTTATATAATTTTGTTTCAAGGTAAGACTCATTTTCTCTCCCTGTCACTCCCTATCGGGGTTCCTTGTGTCAAATAGAGAAGATTTTGAAAGTTCACGTATCTTTACAGTTTAAATTATTGCCAATGTTGCCTGATCAATCCAACTGCCAAATCAAGTGGGACAATTTAAAACGAGGGAAGGAAAATAATTATATCATTTATTTTATTTTTATGGTTATAAATAGGGAGTAATATGGAGTTGAATTTATACCTCTGAAAGACAATGATAACTTGATCTGTTGGTTGATTGAGCAATAGTGTAGCGTGATAAGTCAAATGAATGATGTAATAAATGTTTGTTGTTGTCCTGCAGAATCCCTGCTGTTGGGTTCCCTGCTTTGGTTAGTGGGCACTGTTTGCCTGTTCACCCTTCCTCAACTCCCACAATCAACTCTGGAACCTGTTCCAGGAGTAACAATGGAGGACGAAGGTCCAGGAAGCGCGCCTCTGAACGAGAGAGAAAACAATGATTCCAGATACTCATCCTCATCAATACAAACTAGGAGGTGCAAAGCGGCGAGAACAAGGATGAAACCAATTATGTTGGATGCGATGCTCAGGCCTAGTTCGGCTCTGATTTCAATATAAATGTTGTAGGATCTAGAAGCGATAGTGTGGCTTTGAGGGTGAAGCTGGATGGACATTGGATGGTATGAATAAACGAAAGAAGACATTATCGTAACTTGACTTGTGTTCTATATTGATGGAAATAGATTAGGCGTAGAGTTATTATCTAAAAGAAAACAAATGCGGAGAATGGATCGGATGTTGTATGTTTTTTAGTGCTGAGTTTATGTTATCGAAAACCATGGTTTGCAAGGAACTGCTGCAGCCGATTTCATCCATATTAACCTGGGCTTGTTTATTTAGAATTGTCCCCATCAATTGAGAGTCAGTCCAAAATTACGATTTGTGTCTTAAGGATTATTAATATTTTAATCAACATTTATTTTAAATTGATTGGAAAATGAACTTTCTTTTTTCTCGTTCGTTTGCCCATCGTTTTATTAAACAGGTGGCTAGGTGGGAGATTGGATGCGTATTAATTTTATTCTATTTGTTGAAAAGGTGATGTGAGGAATGTTGAAGTTGTAAATTTGAACACATCTGGATTGTTTGAACTACGTATTGAAATCTGTTTCAGTAAGACTGATTTAGCGAATAGACTTTTAGTATGCATAAAGAAAAAGAAAAGTAAAAGTTTAATACATTCGAACTTGTATTGAAAATATCTCAAATTCTTTCTAAAGTGGCATAAAAAGTGGATATATATATAGATTACGATGTTGTTTCAAATTTGGGAAAAAATAAAGAAAAAGGAGGTGAGGGATGCAGAGTTGCCCACTGTTAAGATGATGGGGAACTAACTGGTTTTGGTGAGTCAGTGGGGGGTGATGTGGAAATGGAAATGAAGCTCCAAATTTGATCCGTTGCGCCATTTGTTTTGTAGTGTACAGTGTAAAGTATTTGTGGTTTTGATTTTAATTGGTAACGAGGATGGGGTGATGGTGGATGCCTTGCCTTGTTTGGTTGTTCATAAAAATATTTGGTGGAATGGCATTATGGTAATAAAAAGTGGAAGCATGGACATTGTTTTGTTTGTGTAGACAGCACATCGGAAGAAAGAAATAGAAATGTTGCAACCAAACAAAACAACACTGAAGTAGAAGTGGGTAAATGGGTTGGCGTTGGTTGGTATCATCGCCAAAACGCCAAGGTCAGGCAAAGGGTTAGCGTGAGCGTCAAGCCTATAAAAGGGTCATTTCTTCTTCTAAGCAAAACCCTCAACCCTCAACCCTCACTCAGTCTCCACTCTTCTTCTTGTTCATCCTCCATCCTTCGCCATGGACTCTGATTACGGCATTCCTCGTCAACTCTCCGATCTTCAGAAGATCCGCTCTCTCTACCAACCCGATCTCCCTCCTTGTCTCCAGGTTATCTCTTCTTTCTCTCCCTCTTTTCATGCATTCTACTTCAGATCCCATCTTTTCCTCACCCCGCACCTACTTCTCAGATCTCCCACGTTCTCTTCCTATTTCCCTTCATTCGATTCTCAATTCTTTTACTCTCACCTTACCAAAGGATTCTCATGATACGTGCATTTTCATTTTTTTTGTTATTCATATCAAATATTTCCCGTTACCGAAACTGCTTTCCTTTTGCTTTTATTATTCAACACGTTGTTTTGGTTCAATTTATACAATAACCAATTCACGTCATTCATTCTGCTACTGGACCTCCATCTCCTCCGATTTGTGTGATGTGTGCCCGCGATAGCTTCTCTTGCTTTTTCGCATCTCGTTTGTGCTCATAATCGAAACTGCATGATTTCATAGCTTAAGACACAAAATCGACAATTGTGGCACCCGTTAAAGGAAAGGGAACTATAATTAAGATTGAAATTGAAGACTTGAGCAAAACTAACTACTTTGCCTTCAGCTGTACATTGTTCAATTTGGATGAGTGGCTTATATGTCTTCGTTATATCGATCTACAGGGAACAGCGGTCAGGGTTGAATTTGGAGATGCCACTACAGCTGTGGATCCTGCTGATGCCCCCACCATTAGTCGGGCCTTCCCCCACACTTACGGTCAGCCATTGGCTCACTTTCTCAGGGCAACTGCTAAAGTCCCGGATGCTCAAATTATTACTGAACATCCAGCCATACGGTGTGTGCATTTAGCGATTCATTTTCGTTAGATTCCATCGCTATAACTTCATATGTTATTTGGTTAACTGTATGAATTCTACCTTCGTTTTACATGCACATGTATAGACATAGACATGGTGAATGCATGACCATTTTATGTTTCAATTGTGCTTTGAAGCTACAAATAGATACTGTATGAAAAACTTCTCTCATTGCTTTGCTACCAACAGGGTGGGAATAGTTTTTTGTGGAAGGCAATCCCCTGGAGGCCATAACGTCATATGGGGGCTTCATAATGCTCTCAAAGTCCACAACCCAAATAGTATATTGTTTGGATTTCTTGGTAAGTTCTTCCTCTTGGTATGTTTCTTAAATGTTTCCTTAATCATGCACTTTGATGGTATGCAATAGTCAGGCAGGCAGTATGGCATGATGATGGGTTCTTCTTGAGAACTTTATTGGCGTTGTAAATCATGTTATTATCATTTAAAGACTGGGAAATTGAGATAAGCTGTCATTTCCTTCAACAGGTGGCTCTGAAGGTTTATTTTCCCAGAAAACTCTTGAGATTACCGATGAAATTCTTTTAACGTACAAAAATCAAGGTATGCAGGGCCTTTTATATTCTGTTGCAGATATTTAGATATGCTATGCTATATACATATTTTTTATATCGGTGGTATTCATGCTGCTTAGGTGGTTATGATTTATTGGGACGGACCAAGGATCAAATTCGAACTAAAGAGCAGGTTAATGCTGCACTTAACACATGCTTAGATTTGAAACTGGATGGTCTTGTCATAATTGGCGGTAAATTTCGTTCTCTGGCTCTGCCTAGCTGTTTTATTCACGTGAGTATTAAACAAGAATATCTGGTATTTCTGAAGGAGTGACGTCAAACACTGATGCTGCTCAACTTGCCGAAACCTTTGCTGAAGCTAAATGCCCCACGAAGGTGATCTCCATCAGTTCAGATAGCATGCACAATACTATTTATTAGTACTATAATTATTTATATAATTACAGAAATAGTTGAAATCATTAATATATTTCAATACTTTATAGTTTAAATGTAACTTGTAAGTTCTCCTGTTGTATTTCCATCCACGATCTGATTTTGCCTTACTGCACTGAAGTGATCGAACTTTTACTGAACCATGCAGGTTGTAGGGGTTCCTGTTACTTTGAATGGCGATCTCAAGAACCAGTTTGTTGAAACAAATGTTGGTTTTGACACCATATGCAAGGTATAAGTTTATCTGATATTTTCTAGCTGGAACCTGGTTTTTGTATATTGCAGTATATTTACATGACAGAGAAAAAACTCATATTTCTTTCACATCTGTGAGTTGTAATTGTTGCTTCATGTCTTGGATGTTGTTGATTTAGCATCCTATGATCTCGTGTAAGAGATTAATTTCCCTGTTTTTTCATCATCAGGTCAATTCTCAACTAATCAGCAATGTATGCACTGATGCCTTATCTGCAGAGAAGGTAAGAAAAGAAGCCGTCATTATTCCACAATTATATGGATGTTGGCTGACTCTGACATTATTTCTCTTGCTCTTTGCTTTCCATTTTCCTTCGATATGGAAAGAAAGTTATCTCTTGCTTTGTAAAAATGGTTGCTTCTGTTGAAAACCTTACAAAGAATCTTTATGTCTGCCTTGATTCCCCCAGTATTACTACTTCATTCGACTCATGGGCCGGAAAGCATCCCATGTTGCTTTGGAGTGCACTCTTCAATCTCATCCAAATTTGGTTAGTTTTTCTTCCATGACATCATTTTATTTTCACTGAAGTTCTCTTTGAAGGGTTTATGGTCATAACTTGTCTGAACATTATTGGCTATGCTCCCTTGCAGGTTATTCTTGGTGAGGAGGTGGCTGCATCAAAACTTACTCTTTTTGATTTGACGACACAGATATGTGATGCTGTTCAGACTAGAGCACAACAAGGTCTTGTACAATTTATTGTGCTTCTAATCTCATATTTGGTAATAGTTTTTTTTATCTGATCTTGTGTATTTTGATCAGACAAGTACCATGGGGTCGTCTTACTGCCTGAAGGACTCATTGAAAGTATTCCTGAAATCTATGCCCTTTTGAAGGTTCCTTTTCTCCCTTTCTTTTTTGGTTCATGAGCAGTGCATTGATTTTTTTTTTTTTTTTCAAGAACTACGTGATCTTAGAACTCAAAGACACATTTGTACATCCTATAGATCATATCCTGTTCATGTAAGGTCATAAGAACTACACGATATTTTTTGCTTGAAATAATGAATTTTATTGCACTTTTCAGGAAATTCACAGTTTACTCAGGCAGGGAGTTCTAGTTGATAATATTTCTTCCCAACTCTCTCCTTGGGCATCAGCGCTATTTGAATTTCTGCCACCTTTCATCAGGAAGCAGGTTAATGTTTATTTAATCTTCAAATTCAATGGGATCTCCAGTTTTGTCCGCTCTAAGTTGTGAGGTCTTATTAATGTAAAACTTTATTGTTCCAGTTGCTACTTCATCCCGAATCAGATGATTCTGCTCAGTTATCTCAGGTATAGTATTTCAGATACTTGTTTTAGATAAAAAGATGTCCTGTGTACATAGATACGTGATGTGTCCCTTGCTCTTAATTTTCTTTAGATTGAGACGGAGAAGCTTTTGGCAAATCTTGTGGAGGCTGAAATTAACAAGCGTCTGGTAATGCTACGTTTGGTTTTATAATGATGTTTTGTTTTTCTTTGGTGTAATCTTTGCATTTACTTTTGTAACTTTACTCTATGGGCATCCCTATATTGAGATATTTACCACGACTTGCATTTTGGTCTGTCATCTTGAGAGAATGCTTTGTTGAGGAAGGGAAAACAACGTGCCTATGTTTTCAGCTGTCTGTGATCTTCGTTATCAATTGACTTTGCTCCTAACTGTTTTCTTTTCTGTGCCTATTTCCTTGAAATTAATTGATTGTTTTGTTCATTGCATTTTTAACAGAAAGAAGGGACTTATAAGGGGAAGAAATTCAATGCAATTTGCCACTTCTTTGGTTACCAGGCTCGGGGATCTTTACCTTCAAAATTTGATTGCGACTATGCCTACGTATGTGATAATTAACATTTGTGAAGTCTGATAAGGCATTTTCTTCCCCTTTAGTATGAACTTTGGTGTAAAACACATTTGAATGTTGCATTTAATTCAGGTTCTTGGGCATGTTTGCTACCATATCTTAGCTGCTGGCTTGAACGGTTACATGGCTACTTTAACTAACCTGAAAAATCCTGTGAACAAATGGCGCTGTGGTGCTGCTCCGATTGCAGTTGGGTTTTCTTCCTTTCATGCTGTTTATTCAGTTTAACCTACTTCGTAATATTGTGGTTATTATTAAATTTTGTTTCTTATTTATGCCATTTACGTCTGGCAACAATGCTAACTATATAATTGCTTCTGATGAAACACAGGCCATGATGACTGTGAAGCGTTGGGCTCAAAATCCTGGAGCGTCATCCATTGGAAAACCTGCAATTCACCCAGCAACTGTGGAATTGAAAGGGAAAGCATACGAGTAAGAGCGCCCCCCACCCCCCCAACTGGCCCACCCGCAACCAGTGAAAGAAGAATTAATTTGCTTTCATAAATCTCCTATAGTTTGACGATCTGAGATAGCTTTACTCGCTGTATGTATTTGTTTCAGGCTATTGAGACAAAATGCGAGTCAGTTTCTTATGGACGATCTCTATAGAAACCCTGGTCCTCTTCAGTTTGATGGTCCTGGTGCTGATGCTAAGCCCGTCTCCCTGTGCGTTGAGGATCAGGATTACATGGGCCGCATCAAGAAACTACAGGAATATCTTGATAAGGTGCAGTTGACTTGTACGATTCTTAGGTCGTTGGTTTTTGTTTGAATATTCTTCCAGTTTAACTTAATTGTGATTTTTTCCCTCTTGTGGCTATTTCTGATAAAACCTTCTTCACCCATCAATTCAGGTCCGAACCATCGTGAAACCTGGGTGTTCGCAGGAGGTTCTTAAAGCAGCATTAAGCGTCATGGCATCAGTGACTGACGTTCTCTCTGTTATGTCTTCGAGTTCATTCAGCGGAAAAGCATCATTGGAAGGATAGTAAACTTATTTTGTCATTCTTACCAGAGAGACAATGCCAGTGTTTGCCGATTTTCTAAAACCTTGTCTATTTCAGCTAGCGGAATTGGGTATAGATGATCCGATAATGACTGATGAGTTTTAAATTTGTGGCGTAACATTTTGAATGAATAAGTACCCTGCAGTTTTGGGAATCTGTAAAGCACTTTTTTCCTTTTTACCAGTTGAGTTTGGGTTTGTAATATCGAAGATGAACATATTGCATCTTTCTTCACCCTTACGTGGGGCAAACCTGTCGTGATTTTTGCATATTCATATCAACGGTTATCGTATTTAGTTGGCGTGGAACAGTGGCCCATTCATTTGGTTTGTTCCCCAATGTGGCCAAGCCACATAATCAACAATATATCACGGATATGTTTTAAATAATAATGTAATAATTCGTTGTTCATTTCTTGATCTGGTAATGAGGAAATTATATAGCATAGCAATAAACAATCTAAAACGAGTGTTTCGCCTGGTTGCGTGGTTGTGCACGATGCAATTGAACAAAGAATTGGCGATATGAAGAAACATGTTCGAGTGTTAAAATACAAGGTTAAAGGGAAGGGGCATGCGCTTAAATACAATTGCGATTCAATTTGCTTAAATTAGGGAGAATAATAATCAACACGTTCTTACATTCATACTGTTGTCTTCAACGGTAGGGATACAACCTTTATTGAACAAGTAATTTAGTTGATCAACAAAAAGCATGTTTTTCATTTGGTCTAGTTGCTTAAATTCCTTCTCCATCTGCAAGTCTACCTCCTCGAAACGAACAAGCTTATCTACGATCTCTTTCATCTATTGGCAACAAGTTCCGATATTAGTTCATAACACAAACTTCTCAACTTGCGACTATACCAGAATGCCAGAAAGCCTTACCTGGACGTCTAGTATATGAGATATTGCTTTCTCCACATCCATTGAAGACTCCCTAAAGGACCTGCGTCCACGGGGTGCAGCATCGTTTCCTGAATCAGAACCACAAGAGTTATGACAATTCCATACTACCTCAATAACAATTAACGAATATCCTGCACATTAGCAGCGGGATCAAACACTGCAAAGTAAAGTTGCACCAATAATTAGAAGGAAATTTGAAGGGATTTCTGCGGGAAGGGAAAGGGAGGATCCAGATATTGCGAGACCAAGAGAGAAAATAAGCTTTCACCGGCGAAACAAGTTTGAACATTCCCCATTAGGGAGGAAAACTTTTAGCATAGTTATATCTAGCAGATATGGGATATAGATGGATGATTATAGCAGAGACTTAAAATTAGGTGTTTTTATCTCTGCATCTGTTCCTAAAGAAATTAAAGCAACTAAAATTATTATGAAATGAAAAGAGGGAAGAAATTGAAGTTCATCTGGTTATTAACTTCGGAAGGACTGAAAAATTGCAAAAAGATGATCCCAATATTCTTAAACTCACACATAGGCTGGCAATATACAAATCAATTGGGGAAAAGATTCTCCAAAATTCTGACCTCTAAGTGAAAAGCTTGGTACCGTTCGGTAATCATTTGGTTTTCAATTTTTGAAAATTAAGTCGATATCCTTTCAATGATCTGCATCTTTAAGAAGTATAAGTGCTGAATTCTTAGCCAAATTCCAAAAATAAAAAACTATTTTTTCTTAGATTTCAAAATTTGACTTGGTTTTTTAAAAACATTGATAAGTAGGCAACAAAGCAAGAAATTTAGAGGTGGGAGAAGCATTTATAAGCTTAATTTTAAAAAAACTAACAAAAAAATCAAACAGTTACCAAAAAGGACCTCAATAATTCAACCCTAAAAGTTTCATAAAGTTAGCATTGGAATGTGCAAAATCTCTTCATGAAGTAGTAGGTTGGGAACCAATATCGAGGATATGGTGGCAGAAGCTAGATCTTTTCTTTCAGTGTCCTGTTGCCAGGGTTGTTGGTATGATTTCAACTTTCTACGTAGCTGATGTTGAGGAATCTCAAACAACTATTGTTAGGGCTGAAGTTCAAAGGGAAGACCAAGATACTCGTATATGCTGCGGTTAAAGCTGTTACTCATGGAGCACAGTTAGGAGGAAACCGTAGAACTTTTAAAGGAAAGATAGCTCGAGTTGTTAAAGCTTATTACTTAGGGTGTATTTAGCAAGAAAAAATTATTGAACAGAAAGAGAGAATTGAGTTGATGTTTTGTTTGGCTAAACTTAAATCTCTTCTGGGTGTTGTTTGCTTTTTCTGGGGCAGTTTTGGTATACTGGATGAAGAAGAAAAAGAACGATTAAAATCCTACCAAAATTTTAAAACATATTCACTAAGTATATTACCAATTTCTAACATCAATGTAGATCAACAGTTAAAGCACTAAATATTTCGTTCAAGTTTGAAATTTGATTCCCAATCCCCACACTTGTTAGAACTCAAATTACAGTACAAAGTACAAAACACAGAAATAGTTGGTAGACATGATGAAGAATGAAAACATTGAAAACAAAATAATTATCAGACAGACCAGAGTTAACATCAACTTGATCCTTATTTTTTCCTTTGGGACACAATAAGTAAACTTATAATCAACAAAAATAAAAGCGTAGATCAGAAAATAAGGAAAAGAAGATGCACAATTTTCTCTATTACATACATGATCGGGTAAGCTTCCAAATGCAAACAAAACACACACACACATATATTGATTTTGGGGGGTGGGGGGAACAATACCTTGCTCTATATTCCTAGCGATAGTTGTGGCAATTTCCCCATCTCCTCCAAAGTCCAAATCAGAAAGTTTACTCACAGCTGCATGGGCAGCTGCTTCTGCAACCTCAACACCCACCAAAGACGACAAAAAGGCAGCCTGAGAGCATAAATATCAAACCATATAGTGAATGAAAACCAGACAGTTTTAAATGAGCAATAGGTCCACTACCAGTTTCATGTACCAGTACCTTAGATATCCTTGGAAAATTACTGCAGAGGGATAGCAATATATATATGTAATGCAGAAGAATAGTGTGCTAATAAAAGTCCAAGAAACCTGTAGTTGGGTTGGATTGTGGGCTTGTCCACGTTGGTTCATGATTCAAATTGTAGCTTTGAGTAATTTGATTGTTTTTTTAAAAAAAGAAATTTGTTCAAGTCAAGACAAACTAACCCAAATTCATTCTTTTCCTCTCTCTTTTTTTTCCCCTCTGAAGAGGAGCCAAATTCATTCATTAAAAGGGCATCTCTTTTATTTGTGATAAAATGCATTAGCCTTTACTAATCTCCCATTGATTAATAATCTAATCCAACCCACAAAATGTTAAAAATCCCTATATAAGGAAAAAAAAATCCAATAGAAGGCATCATCAAAGTGATAAACAGTCGTTTCAACTTTTCGACCATTTGTATACAAATCAGACCTCTAATACACGCTTCATTTTGCAAATGAATAGAACGTCCATAATACAAGGTGTTGGCTGAATTACTAGCAGGTAAGCAGCTAATGCAAGCTAAAGGAAAGGACTAAAACCAACACTAACCTGAGCCATTATGGGATTACTTGCATCTGCCAGAGGTGATAGACGGATTCTTTTATTAGGAAGAGATGTGCCAGTACGTTCCAATGTAAGACCGGCACTGGCATGATCCTTCACCTCAGTATACATATTGCCCATATGTCCAGAATCTGGATAACCATGAAACTGCTCCCCTAAAGGGAGCTTCACAAAATGGGCGACACATTCCCTCTCAGTTCTGCCACCAACATGTTGTGCAACCTTTTTCCAGTCATCACCATAATGTGTCAAAGCTTCAAGAAGATGCAAAGTCTCCTTATCAGTCCAATCTGTCCGTGTATCGTCATTGATCTCAACACGTCGAAAATCTGAAGAAATAACACCCACTCGATAGTTTCCACGTACATAGCACCTTGCACAAAGTGTCAAATCAAACTGTACGAAATAGTGACCATTCTATTAGTTCTTATATATTAAATTATATCGATTCATTTAATGTCCATTCAAACAAATACATGTCTATACGAGTTCCAAATTCATCAAGTCATCAAAACCAGTTAAACACCTATCCAATAAAACCACAATATGTCAACAAACGTCCTCACAAAATTTAAACAAAGAAAATGAACAGATAAAAACCCGAGTCTGAAGGCTATTGACAGATTAAAGACCAAATAAATCTCCTACATCGCTTTCTATAGTACAACGATGGGAATGAAAACAGTTGTTAGTTGATATTGAAGACTAATTAAACAAATAAACCAATCCAGCTGCCATTGAAGTTACAACTATATAAATACACTTAATATCATCGTCACTTGAAGAAAAATTCTTAATACATACAACAGAGTCGAAGACTAGCTACTAAAAATTAGTGTAAATTTATTTTTGCATGTTATTAATTAAATTAGTTTTTTTCTTTAATTGAAGTTAATGGCTTTTATTTAGGATAGTGCCTTCTAAATTGGAGGGGATAGTGGCATAATATTTTAGCGGATTCATTAAGGGAGATTTTCAAGGTTAGTAGCAGAATTTTAAGGACGATGCAATAGTGGATAGTTTATTATTTTTCTATAAATACTTGTATCATTTCCACTTCAATGAAGATATAGAACTCAATTCAAACATATAGATTCTTTATGCAATATTTCTCTCTTATTTTCACATTCTGTTCTCTTCGATTTGTTGTTTTCGTTACACTAGCATCGAGAATACTAAGAAGTTAGAAGGAACGAAACAAAAACTAATAGGCGGAAACAAGAAAATAGATAGAGGAAACTTTAATGCGTACACGATGCAAGTAGATACCAACCTTATCGCAAGCAAAGCAAGCAATGGTACAAATAGACTTGCAACCGCTGCATACTCTCTTAGAAGCGTCTTTGGGAGCCGAGGAATCCGCGGAACTACCTCCAGGTTCACCGGTGTGCGAAGCAGACGCATTAGACTTGGAGTCCCGGTCCTCCCACTTGAGCGGTTTGCTCAGCGCGGACGGCGAGTAATTGATAAGACCCCACGCCTCGAGGAAATCAAAAACCCTACGAATGGATCCTACATCGGCAACGAGCGTCTTTCGGATATCAGTAAAGGTGATCTTCTTGGAAGGACATACTCTGAAATTCTTGACAATAGAATTTCGAAGGTACTTGTAAACCCTAGGGTTTTTAGAGGGCGACCGTGAATCAAAGAACTCCGGAAGGAACCGAACTTCGCACTCGTGAATGCCGTTCCAGGAGAACCATCCTGGGCGAGAAAATAAGGGAGTAAAACGAGAAGAGTTAGCATCTAAAAACAAGTAGCTGCCGGGGTTGCAGTGAATGCAGGAAGGAAGAAATACTTACTGGAATAGCTGGGAAGATGAATTGGATCCGGAGAAGTAGATTGAGGGAGGTCCTCCGGGCGAGGGGTG
>NC_052357.1:73422804-73473755 GCF_009727055.1 Benincasa hispida | reverse complement strand
AGGAGTCTCGATTTTAAGGGGAGGAGTCACGAGAGCGGGGGAGGGCGAAGGCGCAGATTGTTTAGCAGAAGTATCCGGGGAAGGATCTTGGACCGGTGAATTAGCCGCCATGGATGTAACAATTAACAAGCTTTCCGAAGCTGAGGAAGGAAATAAGGGAGAAAGGAAGCTCCGGGGACCCGATCGGAATAACAAAATTAACCGTCGCTTAGCTCAGGCGAGGCGAGAAGCGATAAATCGGAGCAGTGCACGCGAGAAGGAGCCCAAATATATGGAACTGGGCTGGGCTTTGCTTCCTTCCAGTCCTCCAACTCGAAGGCTTCCATCGAGTCCTACACTCTCCCCCAATTATTTTTATTTCAGTTACTTTGGTTTAATTTTTCAGTATTTAATTTTAGAAATTTTTACGTTAAAAATCATTTTAGGTTCTACGTTTCAAAAATGTCTTTAAATTTGAATTTTTCGATAAATATTTTTAATATTATTTTTAGACAATTTTATTTTTTATTATTATTTTTATTTCTCATTTTCATATATATTTCCCTATTTTCAAAACTTTGGAAAAAGAAATTACATTTATTATAGAGAAGATTTATTTAATATGATTTTTGTGTTCATATTTTCAAATGGAGAGAAAATACATTTATTTGGTTAGATTTTTTCCTTTATTTAATTTAATTGGAGAGAGAAAATATTTTTTCTATTTTCGTTGGTTTCATTTTTTTTTTTTTTTTTTGCATATTCATAGTTATTTAAAATATATTTAAAACATTTTGTTATATATTTGAAAATATTCTAATCAATATATAAAATATACCACGGTATATAAATTCAATGTTTGACATAAATCATCATATAATGTATTTATTATGATTTTTTCTCTTTTTAGAGATAAAATGCATTTGATATTTTTTTTCCATTTTCATTTGTAGAGAGAAAATGACATTTAATATGGTTTTATTTTTCATGTTGATTTTTGTTATTATATGAAATATTTCATTTTTTGTTCACTTGTACATGTGATATATTCCGTTGTTTATTTGTAACCATTCTAAATATATATATATAATATATTGGTAAATATATTTGATATCTACTCGAATACTCACGGTTATTTTTAAATATACCTTAGAACATAAATTTTATAACATATATACAAGTGTGTATATATCATGTATCTTAAACTAAAAGTAGTCAAAAATCAACAAAATATATCTACCATGGTATAGAAATCACAGATGGACTTGATGTTCAATATAGAACATATATTATAAGTATATATGTCACAAAACAAGAAATCTAAATATAAAAATCATCATCGTTTATATAAAATAAACGATTATACATATCACAATATATATATTATCATCGTGTATATTAAACCCCCACCATCGATCGGATCTTGCCTAGCTCCCTCGACTGGATTTGCCCAAGTTCGCGTGCAAATCTTCGGAAGTTTTGTCACGTCATCTCACGTCGTCTGTTTACTCGAGCCCACACCACCGTCGATTGGATCTACCCAAGTGTGACGCCCCAAAGTTTTTTTTTTTAAAAAAAAAAAAAAAAAAAAAGAGAGAAAGAATAAGAAAAAGAAAAGGAAAGTTCTGCCTGATTCTACGGTTCGGGGTAAGTTTCAGTTCCCTTTTGGTAGCTCATTGTCTTTTGAGGTTTTTGGGCCTATTTTGATTGGTTCAGGAATGTGCGAGCGTGAAGGACGTTCTGAGTGGAGTAAGGTCTCATTTTTTAGACAGTGTGGTATCCTGAGGTAAGTGGTTTACTGCTGGTTGCCCTAGGATGTTGTTAAGCCTGAGAAATTTTTATGTCAAATGTGAAACTGTGATGAAATATGTTATAGGTATTTATGCTGAATTTGAAGTATTCATACTATGGATGAAGTTGGACATAAGGGTTAAGGGGATACTGTGATAAGGTGCATGAGTAAACTGGGGATAGTGGGCTAATGTTGAAGCATGAATATAATGTGTTAAGGCTGATGTCATGTATGAGTTATGAGTAGACTGTGAAACAGTTGATTGAAGTATGGGTAACGGCGTTAAAGTTTGATGCTGAGTCATGACCTTGATTGCATGCTTATGTTTGATTATGTACTGGATGTTTGTAAGCTTATGTCCATATGAGTTTTTAGTGATTGTTAGTGTACCATTGGGCCATGCACATCGCATGTGTGAGCCTTCAGGCCCACATCCTATGCTTATGTACGATGTTCTTTTGGGATCACCACTTGTTATTTATGTCGTGACCTTTGTGTCACTATTTATGAAAGTGTGTCTTCAGGTTCGCCCCTTATGCTTATGCCTATACCTATGCTTATGTTTATGATGTCTTTGTGCATTTTGGGTCCAATGGATAGACTAATAGATCACTGAGACTGAGTATACACCCTTTTCTTTCCCTATTTTTTAGATAAGAGTAATGACAACTGGTGCATGACAAAAAGAGATCCGTGACCTGGCCATTAGGACGATTCACTGCTTCCGCATATAGTATTATATTTTGAAATCTGGTTAGGAGTTAGGCGTCTTTCACTTTCATGCAAAATATATCAATTTTTTATTTGACTATTTAATTTCATTCATTTGTTTTTAGTAGGCTTTAGGGGTACCCCGAATAGTAAATTATTTTATTTTATTTTACTTTAGTTTATTTATTATATTTAATTATGTTTTCACATCTTTGCTCGTTTGACCATTATTAAATAAAATATTGGCTCTTTAATTTGATGATTTAAAAGAAATTGTACAATTAAGCCTATGCATGCATGAAGTGGCCATCCTAGAATGTAGTAGGAAACTAGGGTCATTACACCAAGTTTGCGTCGGATTTGCTCGCACCTGGTGCCGGAAGCTCCGCCTCGTCTCACGTCGTCCGTTTGCAACCATGTTGTCCTCTGCGCATGCCCGTGTCGAAGATTCTCTCTCCACATGTTGTCGTCTACCACCTGCAATTCACATCACCAGAAGGAGAAAAGAGAGTGAGAGAGAAGGAGGAAGAAATGGGTGTGGATTATGGGGAGATAATATATGAAATATATTATTGGGAGAGAATACATGCATGGGAGAGATAAATAAATAAATAAATTTATTTATTTGTTTATTTATCTCTCCCATATATATATAGCGTAAGTGAGGGTTAAATTGTAAATAGCCACTAATATTAATGAAAATAAGATCCATAGGTCTTTTGTAAAAAATGAAAATTTCAAAACATTAACATAATATTTGTCTATTTTTTAGATCTTTTATGTAGAATTCACTTAATTTTAAAAATAAGTAACTTTAGAAAAAATTTTAAGCATTCAACAACCGTTCAAAATAATTTTTGAAATATTTTTAACATAAACCCTTTCTATCAAAAGCATAAAAATTATTTTTTTAAAAAAAATATTTTTTTTCTCAAACCATTCAAAACATCTTGAAAATTGTTCAACTTGATACCAATTTCAAAAGTGTCCTTAAAACTTTCAAAATAAAAAATCTTTGCTGTTAAAATTTTGTATCAAAAAATAAAAATTGCTTCCATATATAATCTGATACTCCTCTCTTTTGAGGACAATTAGTAGGGATGGAAACGATTTGGTTCGATTCGTTGTATTAGGTTCATTTTTTAACAATGGTTATTTTGGTTGAAAAATTTTACAACCCGAACAATTGGGTTGGGTCTAAAAAGTCTTTCAACCCAACCCATAATTTGAGAAAATCGAGAAGAAGCCAGCAAAATGATGACCAGGTGTGAGTTTTTTAGTCTTTCTCCATTTTTTTTTCCATATATGCAGTTATTTTGTCATTGTACTACATATTATATTATTTTAGGTTTGAATTCATTTATCCAACTAGCCAAAAAAAAAAAAAAGAAAAAGGTTGGCTTCAATAAAGATACATAGACGCATGGGTTGAACTTAGCTTCGTTTTATTATATTCAATTTTGTTGCCTTTGAAACGTGAAATAAAACTGCTAACAATTTGACCCGTCAGAGGTATTCATAATTTGCATTTTGTGGCTTTCTCATTTTTCGTCTTGGTGTCCAATTGCATTTTGAACATTCAAAGTTTTTGTAACCTCTTTGGCTTTGATCCTTTATCCTGAATGAAGGTTTGAATTTTATTGGATAAAGAATAAGAACGAAAGAGGAAAAAAATATACATATATATATATTAACTTATCTTAAACTACACGAGCATAATTGAGATTTGAAACCTACAATTTATAATATATGTAGTATTATTTTACTAGTCGTGGATTTGTTCTGCGTTTTGACAAAAATGTTAACAAAATGGTTGTTTTGAAACAAATTAATTAAAATTTGAAGAAAAAATTTGAAAGTTCAAGCAAACTGACTCTAAAATATAATTTAGACTGTTTATAAAATCCTGAAGCAAGGGCAAGGAAACCGAAAGCTTTGACACACGGCTAAATCGTTGGTTTATAAACAGCTGAATACTAAGAACATCGAATACACAGCTCGTATTTTAGGTTTCGGGTGTTTCAGTTCAGTAACAAGCAACAACAAAGTAAAAACAGAGACAAAGATGGTAATAAACAATAAATAGCGCAGCCATGAGCGACGAGGCCGAAAGAGAGAAATTGACGATTTCACTCCAACATGCCGCCGTCTTTGAAACTCTGGACAGCATCCACAAGCGTCTCCTCCAATGCCCGATACTTCCAACCCAATCTTTGCAGCTTCTCCGAGCTCAGACTTATCGACTCTGCCTTCCATTCACTCAACCTGCCAGTGCCATACCCGTTTTTGTTATAGAACCACATTTAGTTTTTAATTCACATAACAAACCGTACTTCTTTCACAAGCTTACTTCTTTGGATAGCTATAATCAGGGTACTTCCTCTTCAATGCATCCACCAGCTCTCTTGTCTCAATTGTATGTGCGGTACAGATGTACCTTCCTTCTGCCTCCCCCTTCTCGTATAAAAGAACTAGCGCCTCTGCTACGTCTCGTACATCTACTAACATCCGTGGCCTGTTTTCCATAGACTCGCATCCTTCTGCAAAAAACCCTTCTATTATAAAGAGTATAAACTAGGTTGTTGCACAATCACAATTCTTCCTACACTTCATTGCAACCATCAAGTTTGTATTATCATACTACATTGCAGATAATGCCTACTTGTGATAATGCACCAGAACTGGCACTGCCGAAGAATCTTTTTCCCTTTAATTTTACATCTTGGCCAGCCACATACACCTCGCCCCACAATTTGTAAAATTTTCTTTGCTTGAAGACAACTTATTGAAATAAAGATGTGATATCAAATGCATATTGAGCTCAAATACGCATGTCTCACAAATTAGTACCTTTCAGAATGTTGAGAAGAACCAAGCTGCTGGCATTGACTGTTGGCTGCAGAATCGGCCCAATGACGAGGCTAGGACAAATAGTCACAACATCAAGCCCACGTTTTCTCCCAAACTCCAAGGCTTCACTTTCAGCTTTTGTTTTTGCCAGAAAATACCAGTTCTGGTACAATTTTGAGGAACAATGATGAATATAGATAGCCATATGAAATCATAGTATAACCTACACACCCAACGTTTCATAAACGTGCTTCTCTGTTTAAGTACCTTAGTAGCTCCACAGTGCTCCGTATCAGACCAACAACTTTCATCCATTACTCGACCTTGAGGCCAACTGGGGTTGAAAAACACTGCAGCGACTGAGGATACTACCACTACTCGCTTAACTTTTGCTTCGACACAAGCTTCAAGCACATTATGTGTGCCCTTTACAGCAGGTTCAATCACTTCTGTCTGAGAGTAATATGAACGGAAGCATGAGACAAAGAGCACAGCACTCTATAAACAACATATCTGGAGTGAGTTGTCCAAATAAATCTTGATGGTCTGTCTCACCTTAGCTTCTGTATCCCTTAACTATCGTTTTTTTTCTTTTGTAAGAAAAAGAAATTGAACTGTGATGTTCAATTTCCAGCAGTTTTCCTCTTTAGCTAATTTTGATATTTTATTCCAGTTCATAACAGGGTCGTAATCAAGATGAAAGAAAAAGTTCATACTTCAGAATTTAAAGGGGCAATAGGGCCATTTGCACGCCTTCTAGTGGTGTTTAGACTGTTGAGAAGACTGCTATTTCCCAGTTTCTTGATGGACTCTTGCTGAAGATTTTTTTTATTTTTTAAAGAACTTATCCTTTATGATTCTAGTAAAGAAGAAAAAGATGTTTCCTATCCAAATTTATTTCTTTTAAGAACTTTTCCTTCATGAACCACTACGGATTGATTGCTCCTAGTCTCCTAGATGTATATATTATTGAGGAAAAGAAGAAGAAGAAGAAGAAGACTCATGATGAGGCATTTATACCTCGGGGTTTGATGAAGTTGTGGAAGGAACTGGACTGGCAACATGGAAAACTCCGTCGCATCCTACAATCGCAGAACGCAGAGACTCGTAGTCCAGTAAATCTGCCTTAAACAGTTCCAAATTCTCGGTCCCTTTCACAACTTTTCTCAAGTGATCATACTTAGCGTCGCCTGCACAATATTATAAAAAATCTCATTCAAGCAAGCAAATAAAGTTCTACTTATATAGCCTGAGGAAAAACCTTCAGTTAAAGAGACAGCTCTTTCAATCAATACCATGCATCAGACTACTACTTTCACTTGATTCTTGAATTGACTCTGGCACTCACGTTGACCTCTTTCAAATATATTAGTCATCTAGCTAATCAAAATGACTGGCATTCTTCGTTTTCCTCACATTACATAATTGCAAACCTAGTTACTACTTACTAGTTAATATCAATAGATGAAAAGGAATAATAACGCCCCCTTTTCCCTTGGCTTCCATCCCCATATTTCTCGTTAATGCAAAGCAGTCCACAGGAAAACCCTTCACCCAAAGTAAACTCCATAATGAAGTCCACAAGTTCATCAATCCAAAAATGACAACAGCAAAGGGCTCAGCTCACTGTTAGTGGAAATTAACAATTTCCATGGTCTAAGCCCATTTATGATCTCATCAAGAAGTGTACTTGTAAATCAACGAAGAAACCTTCGTCCATGCTACCTAAACCTCTAGAAGAACTCCAAAATCGAATGTCTCTAAGAACACCCTCATAACTCAAAAATTATAAGCCTATTTGACTTTGTAAGTGCTGCTTAAAATGCTTTTACCAAATAGGCCTAAGTCATGTTACTCCTCTACCAATTAGTGTCGAAGTAGCCAGAATAGAGCAGGGGCCAACAAGTTCCAAAAATGTTCTCACATCAGATGCATGGGTTGGCTTAATTTACAGAGAACTTGCTGGAGGGCCACATCCTTGTGAGACATTACAGACAAAATGGGAAAAAATGTAAATGGCATAACAAAGAAATATTGTGGGATTGATGAAGGCAAACAAGCATTCGATTAAGCAGATGAAAGTAGGAGATTCTAAAAATATGGATTGAATGCATTTCGAAACAGATGAGGCGAAGGATATAGTTCAAAACGTGAATCCAGAACCAGAAGGCAATAAAAGCGAATGGAAAGAAGAAAAGGAGAGCAATTACTGGGCTCCCTGACAGTTCCATGGACAATATAATCCCTGGATAGCAGAAGCTTGACGACCCACGAACCAATAAACCCTCCAGCCCCTGTAACACAAACTTTCCCCTTCATCGCCACCGTCGCCATTGCCCACAACATCCACTTCCAGACCAATCCGGCTTCCTCAATTACTTGTATTTCTTAAATACTTCTCTTCCCCAATTAAGTAAGTGAACATAGGCCGTTTACAGATGGGGTGTGTCGCAACAAGGCCACGTGTATCCCACTGAAAACTTAGTAGATGGGAATAAAAAAAAAGTTTGAGCTCCTGTTTTATATTTGTACTGTATTTAAATTTGTAATGCAATTTGATTAATAAATAAAGGATACTCAATCCGATTATACTTGAGAATTATGTCATATCATCATTATCATTATTGTTATCGTTACTACTATCATTATTGTTATTGTTACAATTGAAAAATTATCAATTTTGACATTTTTATCATTACCGTTATCGATTGACCCTAAGGGGTGTTGGCTCACCAACATGAGTTGAGTTGAGTTAGTATAATATATCAACTCATTGTTTGGCCCACCAACTTTAAATATTGGTGGAGTTGAATTGATATATTTTACGAACTCACCTCAACTCTCTATTATTCCCATGTTTTCAATGGCTCCACCCATCGGTCACTATCACACTCCAAGAAATAACTTTGGGCTCCAACAACCACCTCTAGTGACCAACTTCGGACGCTGACAACCACCTTTAATGGCAACTCCGACGACCAACTCCGAGGTTCCGGCAACCACCTCCGATGACAATTTTAGCGACAAATTTCGGACTCCAACAACTACCTCCGATGATAGCTCTGGCAACTATGTCCGGTGACCCAACTCCGACGCCCACCTTCGCACTACCAACTCTGACGACCAATTGGCTTCGACAACAAACTTCGATAACCAACTCCAACAACCACCTCCGATGAAAATCACCTTCGATGATCACCTTTGAGCGAGCAACTTTAACGACCAACTCAAGGCTTCGACAACCACCTTCAACGACAAACTTTGAAAACCAACTCTAATACCACCTTTATGCAACTAACTTTGGACTCCTACAGTCACCTCCGACTACAATCTCCATAAAAAATTATATTTGATTATCAACTTTGACGACTACTTTTGTCTGCCCAACTTCAAGATTCGAAAACCACCTCCAATGACAAACTTCGACAACCAAAACTCCAATACACCTTCATATTACCAACTTCAGGCTCTAACAACCACCTCCGGCTACAAACTCCAATAAAAATCATCTTCGATAATCAATTTCACAATCACTTTCGCCTATTATAAGACTGATGACTGTTAACGTATGTTGTAGGATTGTTGATTATATAAAAAATATTATTTTGTCTACATTTAGTACAATATTTATATGTAATGAACTTACATGTCAAATGAGTGTTGAGAATATTTAGACGAAAAATATGTATGTAGTTGAAAAGTATGCAACATATAACAAAAAACCCATAAAATGAAAGGAAAACCCATAACATTTTTCAGTAAAAATTGGTGAAAAATAGAGATTTGTTCTCTGATGATCCTCCAAATTTAGAGGAAATGAAAGTGAAAATGTTGAAGAAATGTGGTGACATTTCATTGACTTTTACGATGATTGGGGAGATTTAATTAAAAAAAAATACATGACATAGTAAAAATATAGAACAACAATAGGAAGAAGAAGAAAAATAAGAAGATGACAATGAAATTCATGTAGAAAAATTGACTAAAAAGTTTTGATTTTGCTTTAGTTTCTCATTTTATTTAACCGTATTTCTAAGAGAAATGTAATAGATTAATTGTTGTTCATTGCCCAAAAAAGAGAGAAAGAAAGAAAGAAAAGTTCTAAAAATTAAAAGAAAAAAACTACCATCCATATTTTATTCAAACAAAAATAGATAGAATTATTGAATAAAAAAATTTCAAAACAAAAATAGTAATCATAAAAGCATATTATTTAGAGTTCAAAAAACTGCATCAGATACCCATACATATGAACTCAACTCTGCACCACACAGACATGTGAGCTCTACAAATATATGAACTGCACAAATTCCAGACATCCATCTCAACTCAGCACCCCAAACAACCCCTAAGAAGTAGGGATAGAGGTAATGGTAACAGTAAATTTGATAAAATTCATAATTTCAAGTAAATGTGACCGGAATCAATCCAATTAATTGATCAATCAATGAAATTTTATTAGGATTACACTAATTTTCATTACGGTTTGGTAAACATAACCTAAATGAAGGGTGGTTTGGAGAATGGGACTCATTTTTTTTACATTTACTAGTGTTTACTAATGTTCCATATTCGTACCGACAAGTGGGTCCCAATTGAAAATCTATAATCAAATAATGTAATTTGAACAAAGAGCATGAGGTGATCAATCGAATTGCGTCTGAAAATTGTGTCGTATCTTATTGTTACCTGTTTTGGTTATGGTTACCATTATTGTTACTATTTACTATTACCATTTTACCGTTACGGTTTGGCTCTCAAAGATAAATATGACAATAACAGTAATGGTAAATTTGACAAAATTCTTAATTTTAGGTAAGCACGATAAAAAAAGATCCAATTATATTTGTGATAGAGACCCATTACGATTGATCTACGATTATGATTACGTCAATTTTTATTACTATTGGTAAACATGATGTTGTATAATGTTTGCAAATGAAATTTTTGCAATCCCCACCGCAAAAGACGAGATATTTGGTAAACCCTCACAATGTCTTTATTTTCTCCTCTTTATTCAATATTAGACTCTCTTGATTTTCTTGTTTGACTTGTAAATGAATGTTGAAATATAATAGGTAAAACATAGGATTAAGTATTAAAATAGGGCTCTCCGAAAAATATTGGAAAAGTCGTGTATTGTATAAATAATATATCGACATGTCAATGGATATATATGACTAGGTGATTTAATCTCTATAATTTATAATTAAAATTTAGTCCTTTAATTTATTAAAATTTTTGTAAATAATCATTTCAATTATAGATGTATAGACATGCCAATGGATATTTTAAAATTAAATTGCAAATTTCGTCTTCATGGTTTGGTGAAAGTTAAAATTTATTCATTGTAATTTATAGCTAGAATTTAGTCCATATAATTTAATAAGATTCTCATAAAAGTTAAAATTTTAAATTTTATCAAATCATGAAAAAAAAATTATGAGATTTTATCAACACACAAAAGTTAAATTCTAACTTTCAAAATTATAAGGATTAATTTATAATTTTCTTTAATCATAGGACAAAAATTCGTAATTAGATCATGTTTTAATAATTGGTTACCATCGATTAAACCTAGAGAAAAATAAAATTAAAAGAGGTGTTGTTGTAGTGTAGTTTGTAGAAAGTAAGGAAAAAAACAATAAATGGGGTAAAAAAAGCTCATAGCAGTTCGGTCTTTGTTAAAAGAATCACATAAATCTAATTTGGTCAGTAGAAGGGAAGTTTAATCTTTTTATAAAACTTGAATGTTTGACATATTTAAATAATAATATGTTTAATTAAAGTCTGGGTTATGTACGTGGATTAATAATTTATCACATTGGGTTATTTTATTAGATTGGATCCTATTATGTGATTTAATTAATTAAGGCCCCAGATTCCTAATTGAGTATGGACTTAATGTGTAGAAGCTCATTCCTAGTTAATTAGAGTTTAATGGGAATCCTAATTGAACTAGTATATAAAGAGACCTTAGGCTATGGTCCCCGATATACCAAAACAATAAGCACTCAGTCTTTCTTGAATCCCATCTAGAGAGATCTCACTAAGGGCATTCGGAGTTTTGGTTGAGGAAGACCATAGTCATCCATCATCATCTTGAAGATATTCATCAATTTTGCAAAGGAATCCGGTATGTTATTCTTGACAATTTGACATGAATGATCCTAGGTTTATCTATTGAATATAGATATAAAGAATTTATGCTAACAAATGGTATCAGAGCATGAATTTCATGTTGGATTGTTAGTTTATACATTTTCCATTGGCATTGTTGATTAAATTTTGGTTTCGGTAAAGAATTTTTTTTAAAAAATGGTCGGCTTACTATAGCAGCGTTGTAAACTCATCGATGGTAGGATGGAAATCTCAGCGGTCATTTTTTTCTTTGGCAATATGTGTTCTTGCAACTCGTATTCTTGTCTGTGGTATTTGGCATACCCATCACCGATTATGAATGATATGCTAGTGGTGGATTAAAGTGATTCTTTTTTTTGGTTGATTATTTTAATTGAATGTGGTTTCCTAAAGTTTTTTTTAAGGAAAAAAAACCTTAATTCTATTATTGTCAAAATTAAGGATGTTCAATTCAACATTCTTGACAAAAGTCCACCAATGTGATGAAATCCACTGGAAAAAAGTTAAAAGACCGATTGAAGAAGTTAGGTTTTTAGTTGCTACAAGTTTTACCCATCAAGACTTTCGACTGACTGGAGTTGCCGTTGGGTGAAGGTATCGGTCAATTACCGATTAAAGTCTTGCCGGCGGTTCTTGGTTTTAATTATCAGTTTTTTTTTTTAATTCTTAATGGATGACTTTATGAGTTCGGTTTTAAATTTGATTAGTAATGGAAAAGTTAATGTTGTCGCTATTTTTTTAAGTTATGCTAATACTTAATTGATGAATATGAGTTTCAAAAAAAAAAAAAAAAAACTGATTGAATTTAGTGAATCTAAGTTTTATTGATTAATAACTTGGAGAAATTCTTGAAAAGAGTTCTTAGTTCTTGATCGATAAGTTTGTGAATTAAAATCTACAATTTGATTGTTTTTTGTGATATTCACATGTTTATGTTACTTTAATTGTATTATGTGTATGCAATTATTAAGTGAATTTTGTAAAAAATTATTTGGTGTTCTTCCTCCTTTATTTTTTGTACAATAATATTATTATATTAATGTATCTTATATTTTAGATTGAATTGGTCAAAAATAATATGTTACCAAAGTAGCCTCTATTATCTAAATCATTTTAATTATGAAATATGAGATGTGCATATTCATGAATTTATGCGGATAATTATCGGCCCAAAGGAAGATAATTATTTTGCCAAATTGTGGGTATGCATGTGGTAATAAGTATGTGGCAATTATAAGGATTGCTCATGTGAAAAATAGTCGGTCTAAAGAAAGGCTATTTTTTGACAGAGTTAATTGTCAGTACTTTGATTACTACGTTGAGAGTACCATTTACAGTTGGTGTTTTTTGCCCAAAGGATGGACATCAATGTTGTGCTAGGTATCTTATTAAAGGGGTCCACCACATATGTGAAATTATTTTGTTATGTTTTAGTTGTGAGCATATGTTTTGTTGTTTATTATTTCAATTGGTCTTACTCAAATATCTAGAAATCTAAGTTCAATCCCTAAGTTGAATGGATCGAACTTCAAGATTTGGAAAGAAAGCCTAGAGAGTGTATGGATTTGGACCTTGCATTAAGGACCGATAAACCTACTTCTACTAAGGAACAACCAAATATGGCTGATATATAGTAGTGGGAACGGTCAAATTGCATGTGTCTGATGATCATTAGGCACTCCATTCCGGAGTCTTTTCGGGACTCTATCACGAAATGAAATGCCAATAATTTCCTTACTCAAATTGAGAAAAATTTTGCTAAAAATGAGAAAGGGAAGCAAGTAATCTTTTGACTTCTTTAACTTTATGAGGTATAAGGGTAATGGAAACATAAGGGAGTACATTATGGAAATGTCCAATCTCGCAGGTAAATTAAAGGCACTTGATATCGAGATAAATGAAAATTTACTCATGCATTTGGTACTTATATCCTTAATAGGTACACTATACTGGGCAAACCCAGCATGAATGTAGCAGAAAGGAGAAATAGAACACTTAAGGATATGGTAAAAGTATGATTAGTCATTCTTCTCTACCAGAATCCCTTTGGGGTGAGGCACTAAAGACTGTAACATATACTTAATAGGGTACATAGTAAAGCAATAGCCAAAATCCCTCATGAGTTGTGGATAGGAAAGAAGCCTAGTATTAGGCATCTTCACATATGGGGTTGTCCAGAGGCTAGACCTTATAGGCCTAATTAAATAAAAATTGGACTCAAGAACTATTAGCTGCTATTTTGTTGGGTATTATGAGCACTTTCGGGGTTTTAAGTTTTATGATCTCACTTCTATATCATTGTTTGAGACAGGAAATGCTAGATTTCTTGAGATGTTGAGTTTAGGGGAAGATAACATAAGGAAAGTTGTCTTTGAAGAGGGAATTGGTTTCTTTTCCTCATGTGATTATAAATGATGTTCAAGCTCCAATTCCTAACTTCATTATTGAACCAATTATAGAACAAGACAACATTGAAGTCCCCGTTGTTGAACCTGAAGTTCAAACTCAACAACCTCAAAAAGTGCCACTAAGAAGATCCACTAGAGAGAGAAAAAGTGCAATTCAGAATGATTATATTGTGTTTCTTCAAGACATCAGGATGATGTAGGCGTAATGAAAGATGATCCAATCAACTTCAACACGCTTTACAAAGTTCTAACTCTCAAAAGTAGATAAGTGCTATGGAAGAGGAAATAAAATCCATGAAATACAAATGACGTTTGGGAACTTGTCGAACTGCCATCAGGAGTGAAACCCATAGGTTGTAAATAGATATTTAAAACCAAAAGGGATTCACATGGCAATATCGAAAGATATAAGGCTCGTCTTGTTGCAAAAGGTTTTACTCAAAAGGAAGACATTGATTACAAAGAGACTTTCTCTTCGATTTTATCGAAAGATTCTTTTAAGGTAATCACGGCATTGGTAGCTCACTTTGATTTAGAGCTACACCAGATGGATGTAAAAACTGCATTTCTCAATGTGAACATTGATGAGACGATTTATATGGTGCAACCAGAAAACTTTGTGTCTGATAATTCAAAGTCTATGGTGTGCAAATTAAAGAAATCCATCTACGGTCTCAAGCAAGCCTCTCGTCAATGGTATCACAAATTCCATGAAGTGATAACCTCGTTTGGTTTTGAGGTGAACATTGTGGAAGAATGTGTATATCACCAGTTCAGTGGGAGTAAATCAATCTTTTTAGTGTTATATGTTGATGACATACTCATAGCTAGTAATGATGTAGGTTTATTGCAGGACACTAAGAGATTTCTCAAAAAAAAATTTGAGATGAAGGATCTTGGTGATGCTTCTTTTGTATTAGGAATTGAAATACTGTGAGATCGTTCTCAAGGTATTTTGAGATTGTCACAAAAGAACTATATTGAAAAGATCTTGAGTAGATTTGGCATGAAAGATTGTGCGCCGGGAGATAACTTGATCGCTAAAGGTGATAAATTTCATTTAGGTCAATGCCCCAAGACCACACTCGAGACTAAGGAGATGCAGAAGGTTCCCTATGCATTAGCCATTGGAAGTCTAATGTATGCTCAAATATGTACGCGTCTAGATATTACGTTCATAGTTGGAGTGTGAGGCAGATATTTGAGTAACCCGAGGATGGATCATTGGAAAGCAGCCAAACGGGTTATGAGGTATTTACAGAGAACAAAAGATTATATGCTCACTTATCGGAAATAAGAAGTTTTGGAGATCATTGGGTATTCTAATCCTGATTATGCTAGATGTCAAGACATTTTACGATCCACTTCAGGCTATATCTTCATGTTGGCTATAGGAGCTGTATCTTGGCAAAGTGTTAAACAAACACTTATGGCTTCTTCTACCATGGCTACGGAGCTTATAGCATGTTATGAGGCATCCAATCATGGAATATGGTTGCGAAAATTTGTCACTGGGCTGCGGATAGTGGTTGGCATAGAAAAACCACTAAAATTATTTTGTGATAATAAGTCAGTTGTGATGTATTCCAACAACAACAGAAACAATACGAAGTCAAAGCATGTAGACGTGAAGTTTCTGGTTGTTAAAGAAAGAGTTCAGAATGGTCAAATTTCGACAAAACACATAGAAACAAACTCTATAGTGGCAGATCCATTGACTAAAGGTTTACCACCTAAAGTTTTTCATGAGCATGTTGCTCACATGGGTGTTAGTCACTTTTCTGATTCCATGGTTTAGTGGGAGTTTGTTATTGAGGATGTTCTTTGACCTTATTTTGTTTATTTTCTATATAGAATGAAGTTGATGATTTATGTTTTATTATTTGAACTTGTTTATCATGCATGCAGTTTAGCATAAAGTTTTATAGAATGATCTCATTAAGGAATTTGGATCAGTTAGAAACAGACATGATTTAGATCACTTTGCATGTAATTTCCATGCTTGTAAAGCTCGAACCCTAATTATTTTAAGTAAGAGAAAGTAATGAGACGTCTCTTAATGAGTTGAATAAAGCCATGACTTAGGAAAGATAGAGGGTGGAAGCATAAAGAAATAAGCTCGTGTAAGCTAAGTGTAAACCCTGAAATCTAAGTTCCTAAACAAGTATGTTTCACCAAAGGAATGATATATTAAATATCATATAAGTGAAAATCCATGCAAATTATAGAGGTTGAGGAGAAAGGAAAAGAAAAACGTATTAAATAAAGAAACTCACTTATTGGCTTGGGTTGAGTCATTAGATATGAGTTGACGTGGCGAATTATCCTTGAATTTGGGAGGCAGCAGGAAGATTAACAGGGAAAAGGAACTTCGAAAGTTTGGTTTTAGCAATCCACATGAACAAATTTAGTGAAATCAGTGCCATTTGAAAGCTAAGAGAATCTAATTTTCAAAGTTGTCTTGCTAGAGAAAGATGGCAGGAGAAGAAGAATGGAAAGTGATGAAATTACAGAAGGGACATAATCTTGGGTTAATCAGGGCCCGAGGAGAATATTGCAAGCTCTAGGCCAAACTATAAGGAATTTGTGGCTAAAATTTTAAAATAAGAAAGTAACTCAATTCTAAACATGTTTGTAGAAGGAAGTTTCTTCAAACAAAGTATGGATTTTGAGTTATGAATTTTTAAAGTTGTAATAGAGAACCTGTGCATAAGCAGACAGCTGCTTGGGAAGAACAAGCAAACAGCTCACAGTGGAGATTATAGCGAGAATTTGTGAAGAGGATCTCGCTCTAGAGGGGAATCTTGCTAGAAATTGGGCAGGTATCGCTGGTGTCGCTGGTGAGTGGGTATCGTTGGTGGCTGAGTATCACTAGTATCGCTGGGGGGCTGAGTATCATTGGTGTCGCTGGTAATAAGATCTCGCTCAAGGTGATCTCGCTGGTGTCGCTCATGGTGATCTCGCTGGTGTCGCTTGTGGTGATCTCACTGGTATTGCTCTAGTGGATCTCGCCGGTGTGGCTCATGGGGATCTCACCAGTAGAGCCGTATGTGTAAAATTCCTTTAATAAATGAATTAATTAAGGTATTTTACTAGGAATTCTCAGTGGTTTAACTGGGAAATATGTCTTTTCAGGTCAAGAAGAACTAGAAGAAGCATGTAACCCGTTAAGAGGCCAACAAGCTGTGAGTGACTATGTGATGAATTAATGTTTTTAATGATTTAGAAATTATGATTTCTTTAAAGTTATTCTCATGCTAAGTGTATAGATGAAGTGCCAAGCAACGTAACTGTGGAACTGTCTCTCATGCTATGTAAAAACATGTTTTCCATGGAACTGATATGATTTAAATATGTTATCTTTTCCAAATGCTTTCAGCATGTTTAAATAACTTTATTTTTATGATAAAACTAGTATGATGGATGAATTAGTATGATGATCTGAGCACTAATCTTTAGTGTTCAACTGAATGTTGTGACTAATTACGTGACGGATATTAAAGGACAATTAGAAGGTATCCTTTCAATTAAATGTTTATGACTAGTTTTACTTAAAACGAGGTACCGAAGGACACTTGAGAAGGTACCTGGCCAATTTGATACCAAAGGACTTTTGAGAAGGTATCCGGCCAAATTGATACCAAAGGACATATGAGAAGGTATCTAACCAATTTGGTATCGAAGGACACTTGAGAAGGTACCTGGCCAATTTGATATCGAAGAACTTTTGAGAAGGTATCCGACCAAATTGATACCGAAGGACATATGAGAAGGTATCTAACCAATTTGGTACCGAAGGACACTTGAGAAGGTACCTAGCCAATTTGATACCGAAGGACTTTTGAGAAGGTATCCGGCCAAATTGATACCGAAGGACATATGAGTAAGTATCTTAGCAGCTCGATACTGAAGGACGTTTGAGAAGGTACCTGAGCAAAATTACCAGAGGATACTGAAGGACAATGAGAAGGTATCCTAGTCAGGTACATAAGGTACGACGGTACTCAGTTATAACCATGTGCACGTAGGTAATACAACGTCGAAGGATCGAGCAAAAGAGTTCTCCCCGACTAAGGTTGACATTGAAGGTTAGAACTATTAGTTCACTCTCAACTAAGGATAAAGGCAGTCATATATTCTTCTAGGCTAGAAGGATAGTTTGAAATTTCTAATGCTTGTGAATGTTTATCAACGCTTGATGTTTACTAATGTATGAGTTTTCCAAGTATGTTTTTCATGTCTAAAGCATGCTAGTGGTTTTACAAGCTAGTTTAATATGTTTTAATCCAACTTATTTCACAAAATATGAAGCATGCTTTAGGGTTAAAGCTAAGGTTGAATGAAGCTTGACGTACTATGTTTTAAATACCTAAAGTTGCCGAAGTACATGCGTTGGCATTTCTAAACATAATGAGTAGGGATACTGGTAGGGAAGGTATCTGAATAGATGTACCTAAGGTGTTGACGGTACGTAACAAACTCCGTGTGTATGTAGGCAGGTCTAAATGAGAGGCTGGGGTATAGGTCTTTTGGCCGGTAATAGACGGTAGGAGCTAGAGCGGTGTATGCTCGTTCTCAACCAGGATGCAATAATTATTATTGATGTATAAAAGTTGTTATCAACATTTATGTCTTAGGGATGTTGTTTGAGATGCCATCGGTATATTTAAAGAGATCGACGTAAGGATCTCTTCTAGCCATAGTTTAATGTGAACAGGTTGAAATAGAGGTCTCATCTGGCCATGGCTTGACGTTGGGAATTAGAGTAGTGAATGTTCATTCTCAACTAAGATTCAGGTTTCAGATACATTGGTTTAAAAGGTTTTAAGTACACGTCTGCTTGGTATACTTTAAGTTCCAACATTATGTTTTCAAGCTTTCAGTTTAAGTATGAGATTTACGTTTTATTAAGTCACTCACTAGGCTTCTAGCTCACGTTTTCAAATGTTTTCTTTTCTAGGTAGCGGTCAGTTCCCATAAGACTTTTCTGCTGCTACTCTGCCACTCAAAGAAACAGGTTGAGGGAAGCGTAATTGAAGACCTGTATTAGCTAGTACACATGTGTCTGTCTAGTGACTAATATTCTTGATGGGGCTCACTAGGTGGTAATATACATATATAATCAATGTTGCGGAACCCTGTAGTGTAAATGTATTAAGTTCTGAGTTAATATGTATGTATTCAGGGTTTTAGTATTAGTTAACAAGTAAAATAGGCAGTAAGTGGCAGCAAAAGGGTTGGTAACTGCTGCAGTCACTATTCCGTCCAGGTTAGAAGGGTAATCTGGTGCGGGGTGTGACAAGTTGATCCGTCCATACTTGATCTATGTCATTGAATGTATTGGGATTGGTGATCAAGGAAGTTTAGTTACAAGGGTAGTGACGAAAGCCGCCTTGATTCCATGCTAATACATGAGATGGACCAGATTGAACTAAAGGGGAATTCTATTATTGAAATAACCTGTTTATGCGCGCTTAAGGTTTAGGTGATTTAATTATATTAGGTACATAGACATAGCCCAAGTGGGAGATTGTTAGACATATTTAAATAATAATATGTTTAATTAAAGTATGGGTTATATATGTGGATTAATAATTTATCACATTGGGTTATTTTATTAGATTGGACTCTATTATGTGATCTAATTAATTAAGGCCCTAGATTCCTAATTGAGTATGGACTTAATGGGTAGAAGCCTTAATTAGGGTTTAATGGGAACCTTAATTGAACTAGTATATAAAGAGACCTTAGGCTATGGTCCCCGATATACCAAAACAATAAGCACTCAGTCTTTCTTAAATCCCATCTAGAGAGAGATCCCACTAAGGGCATTCGGAGTTTTGGTTGAGGAAGACCATAGTCATCCGTCGTCATCTTGAAGGTATTCATCAATTTTGCAATGGAATCTGGTATGTTATTCTTGACAATTTGACATTAATGATCCTAGGGTTTATATATTCAATATAGATATAAAGAATTTATGCTAACATTGAATTCTCTTAAATTCCGTCTTTCCAAAAGACTGAAACTAATAAAGACAGAATAAACCCCATTTTTACAAATAATTTTGACGTTATATGATTTATGCAAGTATTTTTTAGGTAAATTATATTGTATGACAAATACATTTTAAAAAATAAAAGTCATGACTTTAACTTTTTTGTAATTGCAGATGTGACAATTACATAACAATCACATAGAAATCAGATAACAATCAAATTTTCAGGCGGAAATTTTTTGACATATTTGCAAAAAACAAAACCTAGGGTTGCGCCTTTTTTAAAAAAAAATAATTGAAGTTGCAATTGTCCTTTAAATATTTTCTCATGTTCATGTGAAAGTTTTAACATTTTAGTGGTGATGTAGAGCTCTTAGAAACTTTATGAGATTCTTTTCAAGGTATTTGAAGTAGTATTCGTCATCTTTGGATCGAGATAGATTCACTAATTTTATAGGACATTATGACAACATCTACTCGATACTCAAACGAGATTCAATTTTTTATGGATTCTCTACGTGATTTATAATGTCGATGTATCATTGAGGATTTCTACTTTGTTAAGCACGTGGCTCGTAAGTTTGTTTTTTATGCTCATATTGTTCCTCATTACTCTGATTTAAAGATGATCTCCATGGATGGATTCTTTGTTAGCTGCTTCCTTACTTTCTCTCGTATTATCAGAATTAAAAAAAAAAAATCTATTCATGAAAAATTCAAAACTTTAGACATTTTTTAAATTATTTCCGTGAGGAGGTCTACTCGACTAATTTTTTTTCTTTATATACTTTATAGTTATTTCCCATAATTTCCCATATTCAATAAAAGTGATTTTTACATAAAACATCATCTTTAGGCCATATTTAATTTTTTTTTTTAAGTTTGAATTTTTTCAAGAAATACTTTTAGTATTATTTTTGGACAAGTTTACCCTTTTTTATTATTTTTATTTCTGATTTTTATATATATTTCACTATTTACGAATTTTTCTTAATGATAGAGAAACTGCATTTATTATGGAGAAAGAAAATGCATTTAATATGATTTTTTTTTAACATTTTCAAATGGAGAGATAAATTTTGAGACTTTTCCCTTGATTTAATTTAATTAGAGAGTGAATGTGCATTTAATGAAATTTTATTTTCTATTTTCGTTGGTTTATTGTTTTATTTTTCTTCAGATTCATGGTTATTTACAATATACCTTAAAACATTTTGTTAAGTATTTGAAAATATTCTAACAAATCTATGAAAGATACTACAATATATAAATTATAGATTGATTCAATTATTGACATAAATCATCATTTTATTTTTCACGTTGATTTTTTATATTATGTGAAATATTTAATTGTTTGTTCACTTGTGCATGTAATATATTCTATTGTTTATTTGAAACATTCTAAAAATATATATGAATTATACTAGTAAATATATTTGATATCTACTCAAATATTCATGGTCATATTTAAATATATCTTATAACTCGTATATGTTTTGATATGTATGTCAATATAATTCATTGTTTATTTGATGTATATATCCTAAGTATTATGATATATGTGAACTTCTAATTAGGTATCGATATTCTGTTGCTATGATATGTTTGTCTCTAAACCTTGGAACATTATTTTGAATGCTTGCAAATATTCAAATCAATATATAAAATATACTGGTAAAATGGTAATATATTTATAAATATTCCAACGTATTTTTAAATATATTAGTAAAATATTATATATATATATAAGACGGGAAACGAATATATATAAATCACAAATAAATTTAATGTTCAATATATATTAGTGTATATATCACAATAAATAAAGTCTCGATAAAAAATCGAAGATATATATCACAGTATATATCGAAAAATCGCCCTATATATTGAAAAAAATATATATATTGTTGGGTTTTATGTTCTAAAATTTGCAGTTTGTAAAATGATAAACATTTTCTATAATCAATATACTTATTATTGATTTTGTAAATTGTATGAAGGTCTAAATCTCGTAAACTAAGACCCATGACTATTACATGACTACTTAGACTTTATGTGGAGACATAAAAGTGGATAATATTTGAGTAAATACTCAAAATGATCTATAGTACATGAATAAGGTTGGGTACTTTATTATTGTAACACTATTGGATGCGGCCTACTCTGTAGTTGTTACAAAGGGTTGTAAAGTACTACATGTGATCCTAATTCGTACATGTTGTAACATGAGAAGTGGGGGCGTCTTATGCAATGAGTTTGCATAAGATCGGACCAAGAAATAAGTCACTCTTACTTTATAAAGTTGTTTAAGACTAACTACTTCACTTAGATGACCTAGGTAACTTGATCTTAATCCTAAGCTAGCTATGAACTCTGATTTATTCGAGATTATTTTTAAATTTGCATAGGTGAAGGTTGGCTCAACAGCCTCGGCTCAATAAGCCTCCCATTTCAGGGGTCAGATCTAATAGATAGCCCGGGACATAAGGGGCAAGACAGAGTTCACGCTTACCCAATTTAGGGATAGGAGAAAAGTTGTTCTCTCTAGTATTGAACAAGGGGCCCCACCCTCTCACTAGGCTGAGAGAGTTTGGTTTAGTGATTGGATCACAAACAGTTGTTCATTAGAGGATCGGTAGGAACTTGAGAAACAAGACGTAATCTCGAGGGTAAAACAGATATATGACCCAACCGTTATTACGAACAACCTGTGAATGGTCGACTTGTTGATTATGGTTAAATCACGTGGACATAATATATCTACAGTGACGGGAGTGCAACTATGGACTTTAGTGGAGTGATCCATTAGTTAACGAATGAGATTAATTTGGTCTAATGAGTTTAGCCAATTAATCTCGGATCGTTTGAGCCCATGATCTGTAGGTCCGCGAAGTCCCCTACTAGCTCATAATTGAACTAGCTCTAGAATAGCGTGATAAGTTAATTTGAAACGTTCAAATTAGAATTAAGGGAATTAGTAATTATATGAGATATAATTACGTGTTTAATTTGAGAATTAAATTAAATTAAATAATTTATATTTAAATATGATTTAAATATATAAAGATTGATGTGTGTAAAAAGTAATTTAATATTTGATATTAAATTAATTAAGTTTTATTTAAAAAATCAAATCAAAATGGATTGTTTTTTTTTCTAAAAAAAAGAAAATCAAGTTTTGATTTTGAGATAAAATTGGAAATTTGAAAAAAACAATACACAGTGGAAAAACAAGTTTTTTCCATTATCCATCTTCTTCATGCTCACACATTTTCCATTTTCTCTTATTCACTAACTTCAGGCATGAGTTGCAACTCATGCAACTCTCTTCCTTGCATGATGATTTGCAATATATTGAAGAGATTAAAATGAATTTGGGGCATGCAATCAAGAGAGAAAAATTCATGCTAAAAAAAGTGTTATTCAACAAGATTGCTACTGTGAGCAATTCTTCATAATCCCTTGATTCAAGTTTGTTTTGAGTTCCACAACTCAATCTAGAGCATCAAGAGAATAGTGGGAAAGACCTTAAGGTGGTCTGTAACAAGATTCAGAGAAAATTGCAGTTGGAGATTGTGCTTTGAAGAGGTTCTACAAATGTATGCATGAAACTCAAGAGCATACTTTATATCTTACCAAAATTAATGAATTAGAGTGCTTAAATGATCCTTGTTGCTTCCGTTGTTACTAATATATTCCTACCTACATATATATATATATATATATATCACAGTATATATAAAAAAACCCATATATCATTGTCGACCGTCATTATCTAGAACCCCACGTAAATGGTTCATCCCTCGATGGATCTACTTGCCTATGCCGGAAAAATCACCCCTCCCTAGTCTGACGTTGGAAAAAACGTCCTACGCCAGATCTACTCGCCACATATTGGAAGATGCATCGAATTTGCTCGTCCACGTCAGAAGATTTGCTCCACGCGCCAGATTTGGGGACGAAGGTGACAACAACTGGTTAGTGGCCCAAATGGAGGGAGGCAACGATGGATCTTGGTAGGCGCATCATCAATGGTGGTAAGGTGGATGGAGGGAAGGAGGTGACGACGAAAAGATGAGAAAAAGTTTTGAGAGAGAAGTTGAAGAAGATGAATTGTGGGTTGGATATGAAAAGATGATTGAGAAAAATGAAATTATTAAAAAGAAATCATTAATGGAGCGCGAATGAGATATGGAAAGTTTTTACTCTTTTGTATTTTTTTATTTTATTTTAATGTTTGGAAGGTTAATTCGTAAAAGGTCACCTGCTTTTTCGAAAATATGAAAGATATTTATGAAAAAAATGGAAAGTTTCATACATAAGTGGTAAATGTACAGAAACCCCTTCCATAAAACTAGACATTTGGGCCGAAGACTAAGTTGAGATGGGCCTAAAGACATAAAAAGGCCAATACCCAGGTGGGATTCTGAGAGTGGACTTGTAGTCAGTCATTCGAGAAAGGAGGCTGGGGATCTCTTCCGGTATCGGACATAACGGCGGGGTTGGAGCCACAGTTTCTCACCTGCCAACGCAACGTTTCAAAAGACCGGAAAATAACCACTGCACTGCTATCCGACTCCGCTACGCAATCCTAAGAAACGGAATTAGGGTTTTCGACTGCTCTTTCCTCCCCATCCTCCGTAACCTGGTTAGCGTTTCTAATTTCATAGTTTTTTCAGATTGCTCGCGTTCCTTTTTATAGCTGTTTAAGCCACTGTCACAATCTATTTCCCCGTAAATTCCCTGTTGGATTTGAATCAGGTCCATCATACATTCGGTCACGCATCAATACGTTGCAGTAGACACATTCAAACAGTGAAGGGAAGCCATATTGTAGTTTCGAAGCCTTGCCGTCGCCCCGATTGATCACTAATTGGGGCTATTCAGCACTTGCCTTTCACTTTCGAATTCTTTTCCCCCTTTGATTTGGAAGTTCTGTAGCAGTAAGCAATGGAGGATGGGAGAAGTAAATCTAGAAGGGACGATTTGGATGACCCAAAGAAGAGTTATCGGGACCGAGATAGGGAAAGGGATAAAGAGAGAAACGGAGATAGAGGCAGAGACAAGGAGAAGAGAGATCGGGAGAGTCGACGTTCTGAGAGGGAAAAGAGTGTTGATTCTGAAGAGCAGCAGTACGAGAGAGAGAAGGAAAAACTTAGAAGGGACAAGGATAAATCACGGAGTCGGGATGATGAAAGAGATAGAGCAAGGGATAGGAGGAAGGACAGAGACAAGGAAAGGGACAGAGACAAAGAAGATAGGGCGAGGGAGAAAACCAGGGACAAGGAGAAGGAGAGAGAAAAGGAGAAGAGGGAAAGGGCAAGAGAGAAAGAAAGAGAGAAGAGGGAGCGCATCAAAGAAGATCGTGAGAGGGATAGAGATAGAGAGAGGGAGAGGAGAGAACGTGAGAGAGATAGGGAAAAGGAAAGAGACAAAGATAGAAGGAAGCGACGGGAAGTTGTTAGTGACTATAGTGACGAAGACTCTACTGACCATGGTAGGAAGCGGCGTAGGAGAGATGATGATGACCATAGAGCTCATGAAAGCAATAGCAGGATAAATAAGCAGAGAGATCACATTGAAGAGACTCTACGTGAAAAGAGTGAAGAAGATGCATCTGATAAGAATGAAACAAAACCAACTCGCGAAGAGGAGCTGGAAAATGAACAAAAGAGGTTGGATGAAGAAATGGAAAAACGAAGACGAAGAGTTCAGGAGTGGCAAAAGTCGCGAAGATTGAAAGAAGAAGCTGATGGAGATAAGCAGGGTGAACCGAATGCTGATGAACCAAAATCTGGCAAGACATGGACCCTTGAAGGTGAATCTGATGATGAGTACGAAAATGCCAGGCCCACTGAAATGGATATGGATGTGGATGAAAATTCTAAGCCACTTGTAGATGGCGAACAGGTTGCAGTGGACTTCAACAATGGCAATGAAGCAGCCGTGCCTCCACCGCAAGATAGCATTAATGGCGATGCAGGTGATGATGAAATTGATCCTCTGGATGCTTTCATGAACTCTATGGTGTTGCCTGAAGTGGAGAAGCTAAACAAAGTTGAGGCCCCCACAATTAATGATGATAAAATTGCTGAATCAAAGAGCAGAGATAAACCAAGTGATCAGAGTGGTGGTAAACCTCAAAGAAGAATTTCAAATAAATCAATGGGTAGAATAATTCCAGGTGAAGATTCTGACACAGACTATGGAGATCTTGAGAATGATGCAGATACTCTAGAAGATGAAGATGACGATGAATTCATGAAAAGGGTGAAGAAGACAAAGGCTGAGAAGCTTTCTATCGTTGACCATTCAAAGATGGATTATCAACCTTTCCGAAAAAACTTCTATATTGAAGTGAAGGAGATATCGAGGATGACTTCGGAAGAAGTTGCTGCTTATCGGAAGCAATTGGAATTGAAGATACATGGAAAAGATGTTCCAAAGCCTGTTAAAACCTGGCATCAAACTGGACTTACGAGTAAAATCTTAGAAACGATTAAAAAACTTAACTATGAGAAGCCAATGCCAATTCAAGCTCAGGCATTGCCAATAGTCATGAGTGGTCGAGATTGCATCGGTATTGCCAAAACTGGATCAGGAAAAACACTTGCATTTGTGCTTCCAATGCTGAGGCATATCAAGGATCAATCACCAGTTGTACCTGGTGATGGTCCTATTGGGCTTATAATGGCTCCTACCAGGGAGTTGGTCCAGCAGATCCACAGTGATATAAAGAAATTTTCAAAGGTTATGGGTCTAAGGTGTGTGCCTGTATATGGAGGTTCTGGTGTTGCCCAACAAATTAGTGAGCTTAAGCGTGGTGCTGAAATAGTAGTTTGTACTCCAGGAAGGATGATTGATATACTCTGCACTAGTGCCGGGAAAATAACAAATCTTCGTAGAGTTACATATTTGGTTATGGATGAAGCTGATAGGATGTTTGACATGGGTTTTGAACCTCAGATTACTCGAATTGTTCAGAATATTCGACCAGACCGTCAAACTGTACTATTTTCTGCAACTTTTCCTCGTCAGGTTGAAATTTTGGCTCGTAAAGTGCTGAACAAGCCTGTTGAAATACAGGTTGGTGGGAGGAGTGTTGTGAATAAGGACATAACGCAATTGGTTGAAGTGAGGCCTGAAAATGAGAGGTTTTTGAGACTGTTGGAGCTATTGGGAGAATGGTATGAGAAAGGCAAGATTCTAATTTTTGTCCACTCACAGGAGAAATGTGATGCCCTCTTTAGGGATCTCCTCAAGCATGGTTACCCTTGCCTCTCACTCCATGGAGCAAAGGATCAGACTGATCGTGAATCTACCATATCAGATTTCAAAAGCAATGTGTGCAACTTATTAATTGCAACTAGTATTGCTGCCAGGGGTTTAGATGTCAAGGAGCTTGAGCTAGTGATCAATTTTGATGTCCCAAACCACTATGAAGATTACGTGCATCGCGTTGGTCGCACGGGCCGAGCTGGTCGTAAAGGGTGTGCCATCACATTTATTGCTGAGGAAGATTCAAGATATGCACCAGATCTGGTGAAAGCATTGGAACTCTCCGAGCAGGTTGTTCCTAATGATCTGAGAGCTCTTGCTGATAGTTTCATGGCGAAGGTGAATCAGGGACTAGAGCAGGCCCATGGAACTGGCTATGGTGGCAGTGGTTTCAAATTTAATGAGGAAGAAGATGAAGTGAGGAGGGCAGCAAAGAAAGCACAGGCTAAAGAATATGGTTTTGAGGAGGACAAATCGGATTCAGAAGATGAAGATGATGGTGTCCGGAAGGCAGGTGGTGATATCTCACAGCAGGCAGCTTTGGCTCAGATAGCTGCTATAGCAGCTGCCACTAAAGTCAGTGCAGCTTCAATCACAACTCCCAGCTCTGCAGCTCAGCTACTTCCAAATGGCGGATTACCTGTTTCTCTGCCTGGTGTTCTTGGGCTCACAATTCCAGGAACAATGGCAGTTATTCCTGGTGCAACATTGCCTGCAGTTAATAATGACGGGGCTGCTGCAAGGGCAGCATTAGCAGCCGCAATGAACTTGCAACACAACCTAGCCAAGATTCAAGCTAGTGCAATACCTGAACACTATGAAGCAGAATTGGAAATTAACGATTTCCCACAGAATGCTCGATGGAAGGTAACCCATAAGGAGACCTTAGGCCCAATTTCAGAGTGGACTGGAGCTGCTATTACTACTAGGGGACAGTTCTTTCCACCTGGCAAGATTGCTGGACCTGGTGAGCGCAAGCTTTACTTGTTCATTGAAGGTCCTACCGAACAATCTGTTAAGAGAGCTAAAGCTGAGTTAAAACGTGTCCTTGAGGATATTACAAACCAAACATTGTCATTACCCGGTGGATCACAACCAGGCAGATACTCAGTTGTTTAAGTGTGAGAACTTAATCTTTACTTAGACGGCATGGTTTACATGAATCCTTCTGCTGCTATGGAAATATGCACGTTTCATGTGCTTTTCCTCCATTTCTTTGTTTCTATTTTCAAATTGAGAAACAAAAGAATTAAGTTGAGCCAGGAGCATAGCATTCTCAGGATTTCTAATTCTTCTTATAGCCTTCTAATATCTTGTAGAATTTTGGCCTAGATGTAAGATATTATTACTATATATATTATTTCAATGTTCTCCTCTTTTGATTTTTGTTCTGTTTTTCTTTTCCTATTGTGCGAGGGATGTTATATACCTAGATCGCATGTTCAATATTGTCTCTCCGCTATTACCTTGCAATAGTGGCTATCAGATGGCAATTATGGTGCGCCACCCTTTGCGTTAGTGTTCCAGTCATCCTTGCTCAATTTGATCAATGCTCCAGCGGGGCGACTCTACGCATGCTATTGTTACCATATTACATCAATCAGAGTCTTTTATCATTCTTTTGGGTTTATTTGAATTTTATTTTCCTTTTTCCAGGTTTGATTGAGATTGCTGCCGTCAATTGTATTTCTTCTGTGATCCTCGTGATCTGATTTTCAGCTGGAATGTTGAAAGTCCTCAAAGTTAATGCCCTCAAGTTAGAAGGTCACGGTTTGTCATATCTGGTTTACGAAATATACATATATTGATCCCCCATACAGATATTGTATTTCATATATGACAGAAATATTTACAGTATTCAGAATGTTGCCTTTTATCTGAACCTTAGATTCTCAGACGTTTCTACCAATTAACTGTACTTTACAAGAATCACTAGCCTGATTGTGATATATGAACTTGAGTATGTTATGGGATCCTATCATCTGTTGAAAATTGAAATTGTTGTAACTCCTTTCCGTTCTATTAGTTAACATTTTCTATGTTAGGAACAGTATTGTGATTGTTTTGTTTAATTTGGAATACTCGGATATGAAAAAACAATGGGTGAGTTTTGAGAACCGTATTTCTTCCTCTACTTTTATGCTGAACCACTAGAGAATGGGGAAATAAGAATGATTCATGGCTTCATGGCTAAGAGCAAATTTTGTCAACCACAGGCATCCGCCATTGCAGGGTTGTGAAGCCTGGGGGGAAGTCTATGGCATAGCAGATCTCGGAGTGAGAAAAGTTCTTCCTTATCTCTCTGAGTTAGAAGTTGGGGAGTTCCATTCGTTTTATTTAGAATATGTTTGGTTGTTTCCAATTCTTCCATTATGAGATAATGGTTTGCCTTGTAGGCTTCTTTCTTATGCAGCGAAGCGAAGGTATTTTGAACTCTGAGCTTCACGTCGTTTAAATGGAGGAAGCTTGCATCTGGAACGATGTTATTCTTCATTCATTCAACTGGGTAAGGGTAAGTGAATCAATCCGTTGTTCCAACTTTCTTAACCTAGCTTGTTGCTCTCATCGTTGTTCTTTATGTTCGAACTTCCAAACTTCTACGAAACTATAACATATTTTGAAAAGGTTGTGTAATTTTAAGGACGGCGACTTTAATGACCCTTCGTTTCTGATAGCTTAATTGTCCAAGTCATTGATGACGTCAGTTCCTACATAGGGTCAAGAAGATGATCGATTGAATTTTTAGCTGCTTTCTTAACTAATGAAGCAAGAACGGTAATGATATTAAAAATATCATTTTAGATTTATATTTGAGATTTACCCTGTTGCTTTCAATAAATCTTAAAATTATTTTCTAGTTTATGGTTAACTTGTATTCACATTGTTTATTATTATTTTTTGAAGAGGTATTGTAATTAAAGTGTGGGGTGGGAGAATCGAATCTCAAACCATGAGGTTGATAGTATGAACATCATGCTAGTTGAGTTACACTCTTGTTGGCTATTATTATTATTATTTTTAATGAAAGTAAAAATAAGCATTTATTTGTAACAAAGGGAATGAATTTAGACTCGGGAGATGTTTCGGCCTCTAATTTCTGGTAGGTGGAGTGGGCTATTTTAACTCACTCCATGTTTGGAGCTCAATTGCAATAGTTGATGGTTTCAACTATTATAACTTACAATTTCAAACCCTTTTGGTACCATGTTCATTTTTTCTTACTCATCTCTTTTCCCCTCTTGGTTACACTAAGATAGTTTATACCCTATACATATAATCGACAAACTATGACAATCAACTCAACACTTCAAATATAGAACTTTATTTGAGATTTGTCCATTCTTGAACTTTAATTGTAAGGAAGAATTTAAATGGACTCATTTATGAAAATTTAGAAGTTTATATTATAAATTATAAGTTTCATATATACATATATGAAGATTTATTTGAAGATAGGGTTAAAATTGAATGGAATCCGATGGAGACTTAGGACAGTACCTTTAATAATGTTGTTATTGTTATTGTTGTTATTATTATTATTATTATTGATTGCTGCTATTTTCAAGGCTGGGTCAGCCGAGTGATATTGGAGCTGATGGGAGCGAATCCTTTTTCAAAATTCCGAAGGTTGGAATTGGAAACGACCGGCGTTTTATTGTTCCTTCCAATAAAATTATTTCTCTTTATTCTCTAGAAAAAACGGTATAATTGTTCTCATTTAAAAAGAAACCCACATCCCTAGAACCTGTAACTCAATTGCACGCACACTTGCCAGACTTTGGCCTCACCTTCTTCCTACCCTTTTTGTGGCTTAACACTTTTTCCCCATGCCTTTCCTCATTAACTAAAGACGATATTTGTAATATTGGTTCTTTCACACTTCATTAACAAAATATTCTCTCTAGCTTTGGCTATTATTTTTTTTAAAAAAAAAAAGGAATCTTAGAGAAAAATTTCAAACATAAATGATAGAATCTTGTAGGGTTTTAAAGGAAATAATGATTACAACCATGTGTCTTGTTTTATTTTTGAAAAAATTACTCTAACCACTCCGGAGCTATGAACTTTATTATAATTATACTTTTTGGTTTGTAGAGGAACCCTTCCTTGGTTGATCGATTTGACATGTGCAATTTCTTTTTCGTCTATACGTCCGATAATTTGTACTTGAATTTCCTTTGTACCTGTCTATTCAATTAATTTAATAGAAATGAACTCTATTCTTTAATTGTCTAGCTATAAATTCTACAAGAATACTGTCTATAAGTTTCCTATTCTTGTAATAGCAAAGTAGAGGTGCCATCTCCTTCATCAAGATGCAAGCAAAGGTGACCGGCCTTGCTTGCAAAGTTTTAATTTGATCAATTGGTACCCTATGGTTTATTAAGTGTTGTAATAAGTTTCTTGTGTTATCTATGTTCAATTTTAAAAGGTAAACTTGTCGATTTATATATATATATATATATAAAAGAGTATAGAAGATAAAGTATAACACTAGATTCATGATGAAAGACAAAACGTTGTGTTATCAAAGTGGTTTGTTCCAATCCTGAGAAGTTGAGAGATAAAATTTGATGTAAGGGATGTGGTTTATTAAGAGCATTGAAATCAAAGAGCCTGAAAGTCCCAACCTCCTTCCGTCGATCCTCCAACTATAAAAGCTGATCTGTTGTTGCCGCCCAAAAAAGTCGATCCTCTGTCTTCTGGAAAACTCGATCCTCCGCCTCACAAAAAAGTTGTTTCTACACCCCCCAAAAATTTGACCCAATGCCATCGAAGGTCGGTCCTCACCCAAAAAAGACGTCGACCCTTTGTCGGTCATCATGTCAGACCCTGCCCTGTTTAACATTATGCTATCAGTTTTAGTAAACATGTGTGCGTCAGATTCAGGTGTGTTGCAAGTAGTGCTATGAAGGGCAAGGTGTGGGGGTCCACGTTATTTTAAATGTGGACAAGTTTGCACAGGACAAGTGGTTTTGGGAGGAAATGAACTTACTTTTCATGGGGCTGCCATGCTTTATTTATTGTTGAATCATAGAGGTTTTCCTTATCCCAATTGGAGAAGGAGATCTATTTCCTTCTCTTACTTTGAAACTGGGCACGCGGGGCTTGGGATCGGGCCACTGAGGATGTCCCAATGAAGTGGGTCGATCCAGATCGGCCCCACTATTAGGAATTTTGTGGCCTCGACTTCGAAGGTCTTGGGCTCTCAAGGCTTACATTGGCCTCGGCCTTGGCCTCTGACGTTGGGATGGGCCAAGCGGGCTTTTCCGAGCCCAACTTATCTTTCTTTTATTTATTGAAACTCTCCTAGGCCTACTCTTAAGCAAGTCTCAGGTCCGTTTCTCGGGGTAGGTAACTCTCTTGGTTCAATCTTGACCTTTGACCTTTTGCCGGTCCAAAATTATCTATAACATTAGTCCCCTACTCCCATGTTCAGACTTAATGGTCTACTTTGTTGGCAGGCCAAGGTCTCAATTTGGGAGTAAATTTGTGATAGTTCGAGTGTTTTAGCTCATTCTAAGTTCTTTTCTAGATTTGTTGGTGCTCTCCCTTCAAGATGTGCGCATCTTGAGTTTTGGATTGAGTGTGTCTCCACTTTGAGTAGCTTATTTTGATTAATTCCTGGGTGATCCTTAGATTGCATTTTGTAGTGAGCCATTGATTTTCAGAGGATCGGTTTACAAATCTTCCTTTAAATTCTTCGGAGCTAACTTTTATAGGTTAACCTATGGGATTGCTTGAGTTTACATAATGTACATCTTTAATAATAATAGTAACAAGTATAATAATAGTATTATATTTAATGGGGAGGATTATAAATCATATCAATTTTTAAGAGGTGGAGTGTGCTATGCATGTTGCTACCTCATGGTGTTGTACACTTGCTAATCTCGGTTTGGTTGGAAACAAGGAGAGACAAATTGAGGGCTACATAGTACTGATCCAACGGTCCAAGGAGGGTGGGGGTGTGTGGCAAGCACACGCCCCAATAGAACAACCTTGCTCGACCTCAGCTAGGTAGGCCTGCATACCTACCACTTTCTGTGGCAGAACGACTAGATCGTTACACCTTCCTTGTGCAGGTGCACCTCCCCCTCCCTCTTTTTTTGTTTGAATTTGAATTTATCATTTCCCTTAAAATTTCTTTATAAATATGGGTGTGTGCATCCTCCTTCTCATCCCTACATCAACTTGTTTTTATTTTCAAAAGGTTGGTGTCCCACTCTTTTCCTTCTTCCTTTACTTATTTTCTCTCTCATTTCCTTTCACTTTAAAATGTCTCTCAACGGTGAAGATGAGCTCATTTATGACGAGAGTGATTGTTCGGAGCTAAGTATCGTTAGTTCTACCTAACCTAGAACAAACAATATTTGCAACAACCTAAACTAACTCGTAGTTAAAGTGGAAGTAAGAGGTCGATCCACGGAGAAAGGTTATTTAATATTTTTCTTAACCAAGCTTAACTATTAAAGCTATAAAACAAGGGCTTTTGATTAAGAAAAGAAACATACTAGAAATCAAAAGAAAAAGGATAATTGTAAACAAGTTTAGAACAATCTTGCTTCTAATCCAAGTTAGACGTTTAATGCAATTGCTATCATTGAATTCTACAAATTTAATTCACAATCGGATTAAGCTTGCAACTACTTACTTAACTAGATTAAACTAGTCTCTACAAAGGCGGACAACTAGCATTAACCTAGTCAAGAGAGCATCCTAATCATTAATTAAGGTAGAATAGCCCTAATCCTAATCAATCTACATGCTTCTACCTCTATTAGGTTTGATAACGGCCATATAGAAGAGAAAATACGCGCATTAAGTTCTAGAATTCAATTACGCAGATTAATTATCAAGATAGCTTACTCAATTAATCGAGTTTAATTCAAATCTAGTAATTATTGCATCCTAGGATAGCCATTAAACACACATACTATTGCCTCTTGTAGATCTTAGATAGACATTATATCGAACACATTAAAAGCAATGCATTCAATCATGAATGTGACAAAACCAAACATCTAGGCTAAACGTGTTCAAGATATAGATCATTCAACATGCTTCAAGAATTAAAAACGGATTCAAGAACACTCAAATCAGATTACAAATGATAAAGACAAGTAGAAAACTCAAAAGAATTGCAAGAATCTTGAAATGGAAACAAGATTGAATACTTCACAAATCCAAAGACAAATTCATGAAGAATTACAAAATCAAAATCTAACCTAAGTAGGAAACAAAATTACCATAGAGACTAATTGATACCGAGAGAAATTCCAGCCTTCATTGAAATCATGCTTCCTCCCTTTTACAAAAATGAAAGAAAAATTATTTATAATTGCAGGGACGCGACGCTAAGGTTAGCGTTGCAATGCTAAATCGCAAAAAAGCCAAGAAGCATTGCACTTGAGACGTGACGCTGGCCTTGACGCTGTGTTGCACGAGGCACGCGTGTGCGGACAATCGCGCCAAAATCTGGAGCGTTGCAACGTTGCCCTGTTTTGCAGCAAAAATGAGCTTTTTGTCTTCAAGCGTTGCTCGATGCTTCTCCTAGGATCGTGAAGCTTGAGCTCGATGGCATTTTGGTAAAGTATCTAATTATCTTCAACATTGTTGACTTTCTTGGTCATTTTTTATCAATTTTGACCAAATTTCTCGGAATGATTTCTATCGCCTCCAGGACCATTTTACCTAAATGAGCATTAAAAGCAAATAACCAACACGACTTTGGGGGAATTAACATAGAAAATATGTCTTTTAAAGATCTAACAAAACATCCCCAACTTAACTCTTGGTCGTCCCGAGCAAGTCTAAACTAGAAATATGCATATAATCAAGCAAAAACATGAATATCAATTGTGCATTCATTCAAAGAAGTCATTCGAAAATGTTAATATGTTCATATTATTTACACAAAAATTTGATTAATATCTCTCCTTTCAACAATCAAGAGTGAATGATACAAATGGAAAATTAAACCTTTAAAATTTTTCTAACAAAGATTTGAAGCCTATTTGAAAAGAAAACATTTTTTTTTTGGTAAAGCCATAAAAGAAAAAGACTACTCAATTTTAGTTTATTTAAAGGCTAAAACTAATAGAAAGGCTATACCCAACTCTCAATTCCTCTTTGCCCTACACTGGCCTAGTTATCGGTCTAAAGTATATCTGTCTTGCAAAAAAGAGAGACAATTCCAGGACAAGGGTGCCTTTTAAACTCACGCACACAAAATGTAATTGACATTTCTTTTACCTACAGTGATAGCTTTCACACTCACACCGTAGGGAGCCTCGCTCTTTTCTCGCGGGCCTAACTAACACGATGGAGGTAGCTCTTTTCACCTCTATCCATACACACACACATTAGTGAAGATTAAGATAAATAAGCAAGCTTGCTCTCTTTTTTTTTTTTTTTTTTTTGCTAGTATTTATATAAAACACTAAGTATAGGATTGTATCAGCAATAGCGGAAGCACAAGAATCATTTAAGCACTCTAATTCACTAATTTTGGCAAAATATAAAGCATGCTCTTGCAGAAAACAAGTGAGTTTCAAGACACACCTCTTGTAGAACTTCTTCAAAGCTTGTTCTCCAGCTGCAATCTTCTCCAAATCTTATTACAAACCACCTCAAGATCTTCCCCACTATCCTTTTGGTGCTCTGTATTGAGTTGTGGGACTCAAAACAAACTTGAATCAAGGGATGAAGGAGAAATGCTCACTGCAGCAATCTTGTTGAAAAATCCTTTCTTCAACCAAAATGTCTCTAAAATTTTCTCTTGATTGCATGCTCGAATTTCACTCCAATCTCTTCATTATATTGCAGAACACATGTAAGGGAGAAAGTTGCATGAGTTGCAGCTCATGCTTGGAGTAAGACAAGGCTAAGTGAATGCTTTTTGTGTGAGTAAGTTAGGTGATGAATAATGGAAAATCAATTTTTTCCATTTTGTGTTTTATTTTTCTATTTTCCAATTTTATCTCAAAAATCAAAACTTGATTTTAAAATCCATTTTGATTTAAAAATTGAAAAAGTAAAATTAATTTCAAAAATTATTTTTTTAAAAATAAAACTTAATTAATTTAATATCAAATATTAAATTAATTTTTACACATATCCATCTTTATATATTTAAATCATATTTAAATATATAAATTCTCCTATTCCGTTTAATTCTCAAATTAAACACGTAATTATATCTCATATAATTACTAATTCCCTTAATTTTAATTTGAATGTTTCAAATTAACTTATCACGCTATTCTAGAGTTAGTCTGTTATGAGCTAGTAGGGGGACCTCGCGGACTTACAGATCATGGGCTCCAACGATCCGAGATTAATTGGCTAAACTTATTAGACCAGATTAATCCCCATTCGTTAACTAATGGGTTATTTCACTAAAGCTCATAGTTGCACTCCCGTCATTGTAGATGTATTATGTCCACGTGATTTAACCATAATCAACAAGTCGACCATTCACAGGTTGTTCGTAATAACGGTTGGGTCAGATATCTGTTTTACCCTCGAGATTACGTCTTATTCCTTAAGTTCTACTGATCCTTTAATGAACAACTGGTTTGTGATCTAATCACTAAACCAAACTCTCTTAGCCCAGTGAGAGAGTGAGGCCCTTGTTCAAGACTTGGATTCAGTGCTTGAACAACCTTTCTCCTATCCCTAAATCGGGTAGGCGTGAACTCCGTCTGCATCCTATGTCCCCAGCTATCTATTCGGTCTTATCCCTGAAATGGGAGTCTTATTGAGCCGGCGCTGTTGAGCCAACCCCCACCTATGCAAATCTAAGGGCAATTCCGAATAAACAGGAGTTCATAGTTAGCTCAGGATTAAGATCGAGTTACCTAGGTCATCTTGAAATAGTCAGTCTTATACAGTAAACAACGTTATAAAGTAAGATTGACTTATTTCTTGGTCCGATCTTATGCAAACTCATTGCGTAGGATGCACCCACTCTTTATGTCATAACATGTACGAATTAGGATCACATCGTATGAAGCACTTTACAACTCTTTATAACAACTACAGAGTAGGCCGTATCCTATGGTGTTACCAGAATAAGGTACCCAACCTTATTCATGTACCATAGATCATTTTGACTTTTTGCTAAAATCTGATTTTGGATTTAGTTACAATTTGCCAATTAAAATTTGTTTCAATTTTATCAGCATGTTGAATTCCTCTAGAATACTCGCTTTCGATTTAAATAACAGTAAAATCAAATCAACAAATAAATTACTAGCGGTTGATTACACCAAAAGAGTTTTAACAGAGGATTGTCCTCTATCTCTCAACTCATCGACTTGTTATCGAAGCTTGTTTAGTGGAAAATAATAAAATCTAGATAATTGATTCAGGTGCCGCTAATCATGTTTGTACTATCTCACAAGAAACAAGTTCCTGGAGATGGTTGATAGAAGGTGAAACAATCTTTAAGGTAGGCATGCAATCAAGAGAGAATTTTAAAGAAAATTCGGGTTGAAGAAAAGGTTCTTCAACAAGATTGCAGCAGTGGGCATTTCTCCTTCATCCCTTGATTTAAGCTTGTTTTGAGTCCCAAAACTCAATCTAAAGCACCAAGAGGATAGTGAGGAAGATCTTGAGGTGGTCTGCAACAAGATTTGGAGAAGATTGCAGTTGGAGAACAAGCTTTGAAGAAGTTCTATGCTTTACAATGACTATGAGGATGCGTTAGTATGGGATGCTATGCTTTGAAGAAGTTATGACAACTATTCACAAATAGTTACCAAGCAACGCATCACACATTAATATTATATTTATGCTATGCTTTACAATGACTATGAGGATGCGTTAGTATGGGATGCATTTGGGCAACTAAGTCATTAAGAGATAAGAATATGCAAGTAAGTTTAAGTAGCTCAGTACTGAAGTACACGCAGAAGGTACTGAAGCTCAGTCTTAGAATGTGAATAGCTTAGTACTGAAGTACATGGAGAAGGTACTGAAGTTTTGTCCTAGAATTTGAATAGCTCGATACTGAAGTACATGGAGAAGGTATCCGAGCAGCTCGATACTGAAGTACACGGAGAAGGTATCTGAGCAGTAGTACCCAAGGTATGACGGTACTTAAACTAGAATTATATGAATAAACGAAAAGTTGTTATTGGTAGTGTCGAGATCACTCAACTTTAGCTATGGATTGATGTTGAGGGATTGAGTAAAGGTTCTCTCTCAACTAGGGATGCAAATTATGATTGTAGGAAGTGAACAAAAAAAGAGTTCCTTTCCAGTTAAGTAGTAATGCGGTAAAGAATGATAAAGAGTAAGCAAAAGGGCCACTCTAGACAAATAGACAAAGACATGATCTAGCTAGATAAGAAAATGCTATGTGATGTTGATGATGACATGAATAATAGTTGCCAAGTTTATATTTCAGTAAAAGCTTTCAGTTTTAATATGAAATTTATGTATGAACATTATGCTTAAATGTTAGTCACTCACTGGGCTTCTAGCTCATGTTTCCAAATGTTTTCCTTTCAGGTAGCGGTCAGTTCCCAAAAGAGTTCGCTGCTGCTGCTTTGCCACTTAAAGAGTCAAGTTGAAGGAAGCTTAATTGAAGACCTGTATTAGTTAGTACACATGTGTTTGTCTAGTGACTAGTATTCTAGTCGGGGCTCACTAAATTGTAATATTTATGTATGAACAATACTGCGAAACCCTGTAATGTAAATGTGTTAAGTTCTAAGTTAATTGTTCAGTGTATTGATGATATGTATGCATTAAGGGTTTGAGCGAAATTTAACAGGTTAGATAGGCAGTAAGTGCCAATAAAAGGGGTGGTAACTGCTGCAGTCACCACTTCATCCAGGTTAAGAGGGTAATCTGGGGCGGGGTGTGACAACTTATCTCTAAAATAGATAGTTTACCTTAGACCAAATTTTGTCCTATTGGGGTGACAAAGAAAATTAAGTAGGTATGACTTTTCTAAGAGTTTTGAGATTCTAAATAAATCTAAAGACTAAGTATTCGATTTTTTATGAATTTAAAAGGAAAAGAAAGATTCTTTTGAAAAACGTGTTTCAAAATTTTGTTAGAAAGTATTTTAAAAATTTAAAAATTTGATTTGTATCATTGAGAGAATACGTCATCAAAGTTCAGTGATAAGAATCAAAAGATTGAGAAAAACAAATGATCATGACAAATAAAGTAAATATGATTCTTGAATGAATGAACATACTAAGTAATGAATCATGCATTGAAAGCAAAAAATGAGTCATTAAAAAGGAAAAATGCCAAGATCATGGCATTGTGTTTCTTCAGAGAATAAAAAAGTATGCCATAGAAATGTAATAGAGCTTAGTCAAAATCATAAAATCCACATAACCCGAGCTCAGGTGCTCTAGAGTTCCAAACATGCAAAGATAATAGAGCAAAAATTTTGTAAGGCTCATTTTATAACCCTTAATAAAAAATGTCAAGCACATGCAATGTACCTCCATCCCAAAATTAAAAGTTAAACATTGTCCTCAATGTTTATAAAACTAAGCTATGAGCAAGAAGAAAAAAAGAAAAAGGAATAGAAAAATCCCCTGATTTCACGCAATGGGTGGTGGTAGCAATTTTTTTTGTTGTTTTATTGTTCTTTTCTTGCATCAAATTTTTACTTTTTCTTTCATTTTGTTGTTCCTATAAAAAATAGAAAATAAAAGAAAAAGAAAGGAAAAGAAAAGCTACAAGAAAAGAAGAAAGTTAGTCTAAAAACAAACTTTTATTCCTAAAAGGCAAATAAAGGAAAGAGAATAAAAGTTGTTTTATTTTTGACACCTGGCTACCTTTGGGAAGGGCAAATTTTTAACGTCAATTGCTCGACGCGACTCGTCTTCTATGATTTTCAAGGCATGTAAAAATTTTCATGCTTCTGCGGTCCTCTCTTATATGAATCTATATAGCTTGGAAAGGCTATAAGAGAATTCACCCTTTTACGAGAATCAGACAGGTCGAATTTGGATTTTCTAATATTTGGTAAAAAAGAGAAAAAGAAAGAATTGAAAGACTCAAATGGCCTAAAAGAGTAAAAAAGAATGGAAAGACTTAATAACAGACACTGACTCATAAGGAAAATACGAGCAACAATCAAAGATGCAAGAAATACAAGGACAAAGTACGGTTCTAGGCTTGAAAGCCTCTAACTGTTTTACTTGAGATTCCTTAAGGTGCGGTACGAGCTCGTATTTATCCCTACTTACTTGTTCTGAACATGGCGTGGGATAAACATCATCTTCATTGTCAATCTAGGAAAACTCCTCAATTAGATTGACTTTAGTGCCATAGACATCGGTAGGCTCTGAATAGTTCTCCAATGTCAGCATGGAGTGTGCAAGCTGAGGTGTTTGATGGACCTTAACTGGCACAGAGGCCTAAGTCTCTAGGTGAAACTCAATTGAATCCTGCTCACAATCAGAAAAACCATTAGCAAGTTCACACAATACTATATCCAACGTCTTACCTTGATAGGAATTTCGAAGAATCGATGACTCTACTGGATTATCGATGTGAATTCCTTCACCGCTTAACTCGGTATTCTCAGAAAATATATCTTCCCAAGACTCCTCAACTCTCCTAATCGAATTGGTAATCTGGCAACAAGATCACACAAATTCTGAATGTAGACTCCGACTTCATGTCCGGAATAAAACCTATTATGCTGGAAACTCGATGGTTCTTGAGAAAGATAAGAATGTTCCTGCACAAACTCACAAGAGCAGTCAGAAAGTTCATCAACTATTTTTTCTGAGGAATTACCTATATTAGTAGAAGAAAAAGGCATCGATGATGGAGTTCGGTCAGGCTTCTCCCAAGTTGGGTAGTATTCGTGTTCAGGACCACATGGAACTTGTCTGTGTTCAGTAAGCACAACTTGAACAAGAGAGGTTAGTTCATTTATTTCACTCTTAAGCTCATTAAATTCACTTACCTCTTGTGCTTTCTGATGGGCCGTATACTTCGCTTGAAGCACGTAGTAGATGTTCATATTCACCATATTAAAACAAGTAGACACAAAAAGAAGAAAATATTTTTTGTGTTTTAAAGTTTGCTAGTCAAGTTTAGTTAAGGAAAAGATTAAATGGTTAGCCATTTTCTCAACAACGATGCCATTTTGTTTAGAGCTAAGTAGGTGTCCTTAGTTCTACCTTACCCGAAACAAACAATATTTGTAAAGCTCGAACAATAACCTAAATTAACTCGTAGTTAAAGTGGAAGTAAGAAGTCGATCCACAGGGAAAGGTTATTTAATATTTTCCTTAACCAAGCTTAACTATGAAAACTATAAAATAGGGTTTTTTTTTAATTAAGAAAAGAAACATACTAAAAATCAAAAGAAAAAGGATAATTGTAAACAAGTTTAGAACAATCTTGCTTCTAATCCAAATTAGACGTTCAATGCAATTCCTATCATTGAATTCTACAAATTTAAAAGAAACACATTCAATCATGAGTGTGACAAAACCAAGCATCTAGGCTAAACGAGTTCAAGATATAGATCATTCAACATGCTTCAAGAATTAAAAATGGATTCAAGAATGCTCAAAGTAGATTGCAAATGATAAAGACAAGTAGAAGACTCAAAAGAATTGCAAGAACTCTTGAAATAGAAACAAGATTGAATACTTTAGAAATCCATAGACAAATTCATGAAGAATGACAAATTGTTGATTATAATCCAAAAAGAAATCAAAATCTAACCTAAGTAGGAAACAAAATTGTCATAGAGAATAATTGATATAGAGAGAAATTCTAGTCTCCATTGAAATCCCACTTCCTCCATTTTGCAAAAATGAAAGAAAAACTATTTATACTTGTAAGGTAGCATTGCGACGCTGAGGATAGCGCTGCAATACTAAATTGAAAAAAAGCCAAGAAGCATTGCTCTTGAGACATTATGCTGGCCTTCACACTGCGTCGCAAATCCGAAGGGGAAAATTGCGTCAAAATCCAGAGCATTGCAACACTATGCGGAGCGTTGCAACGTTGCCCTGTTTTGCAGCAAAAGTGAGCTTTCTGTTTTCAAGCGTTGTTTAATGCTTCTCCTAGGGTCATGATGCTTGAGCTCGATGGAATTTTGATAAATTATCTAATTCTCCTCAACTTTGTTGACTTTCTTGGTCATTTGTTTTTATCCTTTTTGGCCAAATTTCTCGGAATGACTCCTAATCACCTCTAGGACCGTTTTACCTAAAAAATGACAATAAAAGCAAATGATCAACACGATTTTGGGGAAATTAACATAGAAAATATATATCTTTTAAAGACCTAGCAATGATTCTTCCTCTTCTTACTATGAGTCCCTAGATTTGCCTGAGCCATATGCTAAGGAACCTTATACGCCGCTGGGTGATTTACCATCTACTGTGACTCGGGTTCAACTCGAGACGTTACAGTGTAACAATGGCATTCCTCCCATGGTTCATTTGAGGGTTCCTCGACCTAATGAAACGATCTACAATCCTCCTGATGGGGAAATGGCCTTTTACTTGGCCATGTTCCGTTTCGGGGTTTGTTTGCCTCTGCCTTTATTTCTTCAGAGCTTTTTAGCCTTGATACAACTTGTCGCTGCACAAATTTTACCGAATGAGTGAAATCATCTTATAAGCACTTTGTCTCTTTGGCAGATCTATGGCTACGGATCTCCAATGTCTATTTCCACATTCTTGTCACTGTATCAAATTAATCGTAGCCCAAAGTTCAGGGATTACTTTTATTATATTATGACTTGCAAAAATTCTTTGGCGGGTAGTGTTTCTTTTGTAGAACATTGGAAAGAGCATTGGTTTTTCGTTGGTGGTGATTGGTTGTCTTGTGATGAGGCAGATATGTGTTATGCGGTTCCAACAAGGTTTAGGGATTATGGTAAGGGTCTTCTCTCTTTTTTCCCCTTGTTTGGAACCGCCTTATTTCTTTCTTTACTAATTGGTTTTCTTTGCCTATTTCTGGTGCCTCGTGAATTTAGCTATTTTGCAGCCATAAGGAATTTCGCTAGGGCCATTCAGAGCTTGGACAAGGAGACAAAACACGATTCAAACTTTATTTCTTAGTAAAATTTAGTCCTTGTCGAACTCGCTCGCTTGAATCTCAAGCTGGTAGACATTTTTTTTTCTCTTTGTTTGACTTTGCTTCTAGTCAACCTCGACTGCTGAGACCGACCTTCACTATTTTTATTTATGCACGAGTCTTTTTCTTTTTAGAAATGAGTTCTTGCGAGGCCTCCTTCTTTGAAAGCATGAGTAGGGTAGAAAGAAGAGTAAAAAGTCGGACCTTCCCATGCTCAATCAGAAACTGATGTTCTAGGGAATTCTCAAGATAGGGTCAGAGTGAGCCACCCTATGTCTGGTTTCCATCCTTCCTTCTAAGGCCTTTGTCGATCCTTTTGTCTTTATAATACCTCTATCTCTTGAGATGTTGATGGGGTTTTGGCTCCTCATCTCGTATTCATGCTTTTGCTCTTCATGTGGATTTTTTTGAGTCCAATCAAATTGACCTTCTATCCCAAAGCTTCCAATTATGGTAGGGGATCGGTCACCAAATTGAGTTTAACGAGGTTGGTGCCGCAGATTCCTCTGAACCTTTTACTTCCACTCTCTATGGTCTTTAAGAGGTAATTTCTTTTTTCCTTTTTGATTGTCCTTGGCCTCTTATGCCAAACTGAGTTTTTACTCCTCTTTCTTTTTTTTTCCTCCTTTTTAATGCTTTATTTTTCTTTCTTACAACTTTTCACAAAAATCTACGTTTCTTGTATGAGTTTGATCAACCATATCAATTCCCTTCAACAAGACCATGTGGAGTTGGTTTGAGTCCGAGCCAAACTTGCTCAAATCGAGCAAATTTTGGAGGATGTGAGGAGCGAACTTACATCTAAGAAGATTAGCTCTCGCAAAAAGATTAGCCGACTTAGGGCCCAATTGAATGAAGCTCAAGAGCATTTAAATTCTGCTGACTATCTAGCCGACACCTTTGAGAGTACAGATAGATATATGAAGATGCAGAATGGTGTCATGGAGGTTGGACTCACTTGGTGGTGTAGGAAATCCTCTTGTATCCCTGGTCACGACTATACCTTACTGCGTGATGCCTATATCAGGCACTGAGACTATCTTGACCTTTCTTCTTCATCGGACGAGTCTGACAGAGGCACTGGGGAGAGTGACATAGAAACTGATTTGGGTCAAAATGATGCTTGATCTTTATTTTTTTTTGCTGTAAAATTAACTTTTATTTTTTCTATATAGTTCCTATTTTCAGACTTTACTAGTTTTTAGTAATGAAATCCCACTTTTCAAATGCTTATGTTGAGTTCTCACTCCCTCTTGTTGGGGTTGATGCCCTAAAGTCTTGTGTCCTGTAGTTTGTTAATATTTTGTACGAATACTTGTGTCGTTAATATATGATATTTACTTCATATCTTATTTTTTGCTCAGTTACTTGTTTTGTTTGGTTTACCACAAACCAATAAACATAAAATCCCTGGTTATCTGTATGTGACTCAAGCATGTATGTGGTGACATATAAGTGGATCATGTCTTGAGTGATAACCAAAATGGTCTGTAGTATATGGATAAAGAAGGGAAACCTTATCCTGGTAACGCTTCGGACGCGACCCGCTTTGTAGAATGGTCACAAATGTTGTGACTTGTCACAGATGGTCTGATCCTGATCATTCGTGTTGGGGATATGTGAGCGGGGGTGTCCTATACAAAGAGTTTGTATAAGACCTGACCACGAAGTGTTAACGTCTCGTTATATAACACCATTCATGACAGAGACTTCACTTCACTAGGATGACCATAGGTAACATGACCTCAATCCTGAGTGAGTTGGGAACTCCTGCCATTGAGGGCGGTCCTTTGATTTGTATGGGTACGAGTGGCTAGGTCGCCGATTCAAACCTACCATATTGAGGATTCGTCTGATTTGGGAGCTGGGAACTCAGCTACACAAGATGGAATTCACTCCTTCCTCGAGGCAGGGGTAAGTAGATAGATAACTTCCTTAAGGGCTGATTCCGGGGCTTGAATGATGTGGTGCCACACACCTTCTCTTGGCCCTAGAGGTGTTCACACATAGTTGGACTATGTTGTATTGTTCATTAGAGGAATCAGTGGTACCTAAGGAGTGAGATGTAACCACAGGGGCATAACGGTAATTTGGCCCAGCTATACTTACGAGCATCTGTGAAGGGTCATCGTACTCATGATTGGTTATATCCGATGGACACAAAAATATATCTGTGGTAAGAAGAGTTCAGCTGTTGGTCTTTAGTGGAATGCTTGACAGTTAACGGATGGTGGATCTCATGGCTAAAGAGTTTAATCAGCTATTCACGGACTGTTGGAGCTTCAATCCATAGGTCCATTAGGTCCTCTGGGTAGCTTGGATAAAGTCGAGAACCAATATTTGGGTTAATTTGAAATGTTCAAATTGATAAGAGAAAGTTCGATTATATATGATATAATTTGACTGGTTAATTATATATGATATAATTGGCTAAATGTATGAGATACATTATTTTGGAGGAAATTAGATATAAATATGATTTATATCAAGTAGAGGAGAAAATATTATAGTAGATATGTGATATCAAACTATAAGATTAAAAATATAATATGATTATACTTATTAATCAATTAGTTGTTAATTATATGATAATTAAGAAATTTTCACGTTTGGACGTGGGTTAGTGGGGAACGTCGGTTATTGTAACCGATGAGTTAAAATGAAAAATATTTTCATTTTGAAACCCCGTCGTTCAATCGCCTAAAGAGAAAAGTGAGAGCGCACATTGGTAGAAAGAAAAACGATCGCTTAAGCATTTCGAGAGATTATACGATAGCTCCTCGTGTCTAAACGATCGTCTACCTCGCACCTAAATGATCGCACGCTATTTCCTACACAATCAGATAGCTTCTCTAAACGATCGTATAGTGTGCTGGTTTTACTAAACGATCGTGTACCTTTTCCTAAATGATCGTTCAGTAAATCCTACACGATCGTGTAGCTCCTCCTAAATGATAAGCACTTCTGTTATGCGATAGCATCGTTTTCACTCCCACTTGCTTATCGCCTACACGATTTATGTTTCCTCCTTCCTCTACCAAATTCACCAAAGCCCACCCTTTAGGTTTTCACTCCGAGAATACCCGGGGCTCTTTAGTGGTGGTGTCGTCCCTGTTGTGGTCATGAGTTCGTGTTGTTCGTGCTACTGCAGTCGACGTTTCCGCTGGACGTTGGTAGATTGCGTGGAGGTATTCTGCTGCGTTGGAGTGCTGAAGTTTGAAGAACGTCTTCAACTGGTATGACACTCTTTCCCTTATGATTTTATCTTGTTCTTAGCATGCCATTAATTAAGAATTGTTTGCATAATTGTATGATTTGAATGTATAACTTGTATTTCGGTCATGGTGAGATCGGAGCGATCCGAACTCGCTCATGGAACTCTTAGATATGAGATCCTTCAATTGGTATCAGAGCCAGGTTCTAATACTCCGATTTCATCTGTTTCAACGAAATAACATTTACATTCATGGTGGGTGCATTTCTACACTTTTTAATTGTTAAATCTGCTGTGGATGTGCCAGATTAACGGATGTTTTTGGGATGATTAGCCTTGGTTTGATTTAGATTCTTTTACCTTTGCGATTGTTTGTAAAGGCCCCTGCATTTTTGGACATTAATAATCGTTACCGAGTATGTATTCAAAGTTTGTTTGAAGTTTTGAGTTGTTCATCGATGTTCTGGGCAAGCGTTGTGTCTATTCGAGGAAAGAGGTGATCTAGAGTTGATCGCATCGTGCAGACAGTCGAGTACGCGATCACTGAGTATCGCGTCGTGTAGATGATGAGATGCTTGTGGATCGCTTAACGCGCGGGTGCACTAGACCATCGTTTGGGTCAACAAGCTTCATCGCTTAGTAACTGATTAAATGATTGCTTAGCATCACAAGGTAAATCGTTTACCTGGTTGCACGCATCGTGTAGATGAGAAGAAGCTCGCATATCGTTTAAAACGTGCGTGCTAGACGATTGTTTAGGTCAGCAAGCTTCATTGCTTAGTAACTGACTAAACGATCTTTTAGTAACGCAAGGTAAATCGTTTACTTGTCGTCGCGCTACACGATCGTATGGACGCTCAGGCTTCGTAGCCTCGTCTTTGTCTACGCGATCGTTTACTTATACTTTTATCATCTAGTGCGCGCTAAACGATCGTCTACCTGCAGAGTTTGCTACATGATGAAGACCTCCTGGCGGTTCAAGACCCGGTTTGCCTGTGAACCGGTTTGCTTGGTGAAAAATGTAATAAATAGGATTTTTTCATTCCGATTTTTGTAAACGCTCATCCCGGTCCATTAATCCTTTATTTATTGCATGCGATGTATGTTTTTTATATGTCATATGGTATGTACATATAGTAAATCCCACCTTAAGTTATGCAATGGTCATGCATCATCTCTTTATTGTAATTGTTATAATTTAGAGAAGCACAATTTAATTATGTAAGAGCATGCTCATGCATCATATAATATAAGAGTTATATTTATGCATGCATAAAAAGCATTGACATGCATCATCTTTATATTATAAATGTATAGTATAAGGGTGAATGATAGCATGTTTGCTTGGTTGTTACATGTTATATAAAAGTTATATATAATAATGACCAGACATTGCATGAAGCATGACACATAGGTTACTTTATAAATGTTATAAACGCCTTGTTGTGCGCAATGATTTTAGTTGTTTCTTTTTAAAAGTTAAAGAGAAATTAGAACTAAAAGAAATAAGAAAGACATGCATGCTCACTTAGGTTTAATTCATGGTTTTAAAGTGTTTAAAACTTGGATCACATATACTTAAGATCACTGTTCTAATACGATTAACAACCCTAAGGCTTTAATCTTTTAATCAGTTTAATAGGATTAAATTGGCTAATAAAAGGTTAAAGTGTAGCAAATATATCTATAAGGGACCTTTTGTCTAAGGCGGGTTCTGTCTAGGTTGGGGTATTTAAGTTGACGGAAACGTAACACCCCTACCTGGGAACTTTAACTGGAAGTGATTTAGAATAGATTGATGCATGCATGCTTAAAGGACAAATCCATTAATTTTTAAATGTGACTACTGAACTTGTTTAATTTGCTATGAGACTTATACATGAATTGTTATAGACGAGTATTAAAAACGACTTAGTAAAATCAGATAGCGGATTGTTAGGTTAACTGAACCCTAGTAGGTAAAAATTCGTGAGGTACTTAGGGCATAAATATTTCACTTAAACCTTAGTTTCTCCTATAATAGTCCATACTGTGAATCTACCCTCGTTCCTCGCCGCACCTTTGATGGTGTCCAGCAATGGCTGCGTGTTGTGTTAAGTTAATATCAATGGTGGCAACAGAGATGTCATAAGTGATTGGGGAGGAAGATGCGCATATCCTTGGTCTCTACTCGTAGGCTTGAATATGTTCATTATCGCATAGCCTCGCACTAGAGATGTCCCTATAAGATATGGCATTTGTCGCTTCTTATTTATCTTTATATAGATAAGTAATTTACTCTGTCTAGACGCTCATTCCCTACGATGTCATTAGGCGGACTTTGTAAAAAGAGGGTTACATATTGTGTAATGCTTAATAGTTAACGATTCAGAGCAACCAAAATGTGCTTATTACAGTTCAAGTTGGTCGCAATTGATTGAGATGTCTATCCCGAAGGGACAACTGATCAACCCATCTGGTGGCCTTTTTCTTGCCTCTGGCAATTGCAAATAGAAGTCTATATTTAGGGTACTTGAACTGTTTGCAAAACTGATTTGCGTTAAAGTGTTAGCAATTAATAAACTTGGTTATTATTTCAGCAACATTTTCAAAAATGTTTAGGCTAGCACGTGTAAGAGCCAAAGAACTACTGTGATAATTGCAACATGAAATCATATTATGCACGGACCACTAATCATGGAATCATTCGCTCTCAGTGAGGTTGTCCTCCTATTCAGCTCCAATAAGTTGTCCCAAATGTTCGGAAGGCATACGAACGATGGACAAGGGCAAATGAGAAGGCTCGAGCCTATATCTTGGCAAGTCTTTCTGAAGTCTTGGCCAAGAAACATGAGCCTATGGTCTCAACGCGTGAGATTATGGAGTCCCTGGCGGGGATGTTTGGACAACCGTCTGAATAGATTATGCATGAGGCTCTTAAGTACATATTCAACTCCAAAATGCAAGAAGGCACCTTTGTTCATGAACATGTGCTAAACATGATGGTCCACTTTAATGTGGCGGAGTTGAATGGGTCTATTATCGATGAGGGCAGCCAGTTTAGCATAATCCTGCATTCTTTGCTGGAGTGCTTCCTATACTTTGTTAGTAATGTGATTCTTAACAACGTGAAGTATAACCTTACAACTCTCCTCAACGAGTTGCAGACATACCAATCTTTACTGAAAAGTAAGGAGAGGTAGAAGGGTGAGGCAAAAGTTACTTCATCCTCCAGGATGTTCCATAGAGGTTTGACCTCAGGAACGAAGTCTAAACCTTCTACTTTTAACTCTGCAAAGGGGAAGAAGAAGAAGGGTGGTAAGGGAAAAAGGAAGGCACTTGCTAACCCACCGCTTGTCGCCCGAGTAGGCGTCCACAAGTTGCTAAAGGAAAGTGTTTCCATTACAACCAAGATGGATACTGGAAGAGGAATTATCCTCGGTATTTGAAAGAGAAGAAAGCAGCCAAGGCTAAGGACAAGGCCGATAAAGGTAAATGTGATTTACTTGTGCTTGAAACTTGTTTAGTGGAGAATGATGATTCTGCTTGGATAATTGATTCGGGCGCCACTAACCATATTTGTTCTTCTTTTCAGGGGATTAGATCTTGGCGATAATTGGAGGTTGGTGAGATGACGACGCGAGTAGGCACTGGGCACGTCGTCTCAGCTGTGGCAGTGGGAGGACTCCAGTTAGCTTTATAGAATAGGTTTCTTGTTTTACATAATGTATATATTGTTCCTGAACTAAAAAGGAACCTTATTTCTATAAAGTGTTTATTGTAATGTAAATATAATGTCTCTTTTAATGTGAATAAAGCGTTTATTCATAAAGATGGTGTTTTTATTTGCACAGCAAATCTGGAATCGAATTGATATGTGCTAAAGCCGTTAGCCATTAATTCCCTCCATAATACTGAAGTAGTAACTCAATCAAAACATCGACGAATTTCTCCAAAAGAAAATGCCCAACTTTGGCATCTACGTTTAGGGCACATCAATCTCAACAGGATTGAGAGATTGGTGAAGAATGAACTTCTAAGTAAGTTAGAAGAAAATTCTTTACCTGTATGCGAATCTTGCCTTGAGGGTAAGATGACTAAACGACCTTTTACTGGAAAAAGGTTATAGAGCCAAGGAGCCTCTTGAATTAGTACATTCTGACCTTTGTGGTCCTATGAATGTGCCAGCCCGAGGTGGCTATGAGTATTTTATCAGTTTTACTAATGATTACTCTAGGTACGGGTATGTTTATCTTATGCATTGGAAGTTTGAATCCTTTGAATAGTTCAAAGAGTTCAAGGCTGAAGTTGAAAACACATTAGATAGATGGATTAAAATACTTCAATCGAATCGAGGTGGAAAGTTTTTGGACTCGGTATTCCAGGACTATTTGATAGAACATGGAATCGTTTTCCAACTCTCAGCGTCGGGTACACTTCAGAAAAATGGTGTAGCAGAAAGGATAAATAAGACATTTTTAGATATGGTTCGCTCGATGATGAGTTATGCTT
>NC_052357.1:73401068-73422089 GCF_009727055.1 Benincasa hispida | reverse complement strand
GAACCTTGTGTCTACAAGAAGATCATCAACGCTTCAGTAGTCTTCTTAGTGTTGTATGTAGACGATATCCTACTCATTGGGAATGATGTAGGTCTACTGATTGCAGTTAAGAACTGGCTAGCGACCCAATTCCATATGTAAGATTTGGGAGTGGCTCTGTTTGTTCTAGGTATACAGATCTTTAAGGATCGTAAGAACAAAGTTTTAGCACTGTCTCAGGCATCGTACATTGACAAGTTGTTGGTCAAGTACTCGATGCAGGACTCCAGGAGGGGCCTACTGCCGTTCAGGCATAGAGTCCTAAGATACCTCAAGAGGTTGAAAATATGAGATAGATCAATCTAATCTAGGCCATTTTAATGTTGCTAACCAATTTATGAAGGCTCTCACTGCTACAGTGTTTGAGGGTCACCTACGGAGCATGGGTCTACAGGATAGCCCGCGGTTGGACTAGGGCAAGTGGGAGATTTTCTTGTACTGGGATTTTATGCCCTAGTTTATTGTTTTGTACTAGTTTATTGTACACCTCACTTCACTTTAGGAAAATTGAGAGATTGTTAGGGTTGATACCCTCAAGTCTCGTGTCCTGTAGTTTGTAAACAGTTTGTACGAACGCTTGCATTTTTTTGTACTGGGCTTTTATGCCCTAGTTTATTGTTTTGTACTAGTTTATTGTACACCCCATTTTCTTTAGGACAAGTGGTAGATTGTTGAGGTTGATGCCCTAAAGTCTCGTGTCCTGTAGTTTGTAAACAGTTTGTACGAACGCTTGTGTTCTTAATATATGATATTTACTTCACATCTTATTTTTTGCTCAGTTACTTGTTTTATTTGCTTTACCACAAACCAATAAACATAAAATCCCTGGTTATCTGTACGTGACTCAAGCATGTATGTGGTGACATACAAGTAGACCATGTCTTGAGTGATAACTAAAATGGTCTGTAGTATATGGATAAAGGAAGGAAACCTTATCTTGGTAACGCTACGGACGCGGCTCGCTTTGTGGAATGGTCATAAGTGTTGTGACTTGCCACAGATGGTCTGATCCTGATCATTTATGTTGGAGACATGCGAGCAGGGGCGTCTTATACAAAGAGTTTGTATAAGACCTGATCACGAAGTGTTATCGTCTCGTTATATACCACCGTTCATGACAGAAACTTCATTTCACTAGAATGACCATAGGTAACTCCTGCCATTGAGGGCGGTCCTTTGATTTGTATGGGTGCGAGTGGCCAGGTCGTCGATTAAAACCTACCATTTTGGGGATTCGTCTGATTTGGGAGCTGGGAACTCAGCTACACAAGATGAATTCACTCTTTCCTCGAGACAGGGGTAAGTAGATAGATAGCTCCCTTAAGGGTTGATTCCGGGGCTTGAACGATGTGGCGCCACACACCTTCTCTTGGCCCGAGAGGTGTTCACACATAGTTGGACTATGTTGTATTGTTCATTAGAGGAATCAGTGGTACTTAAGGAGTGAGATGTAACTATAGGGGCAAAATGGTAAATTGGCCCAGCTGTACTTACGAGCATCTGTGAAGGGTCATCGTACTCATGATTGGTTAAATCCAATGGACACAGAAATATATCTGTGGTAAGAAGAGTTCAATTGTTGGTCTGTAGTGAAATCACTGACAGTTAACGGATGGTGGATCTCGTGGCTAAAGAGTTTAGTCAGCTATTCATGGACTGTTGGAGCTTCGAGCCACAGGTTCATTAAGTCCCCTGGGTAGCTTGGATAAAGTCGAGAACCAGTATTTGAGTTAATTTGAAATTTTCAAATTGACAAGAGGAAGTTCGATTATATATGATATAATTGGACTAGTTAATTATAAATGATATAATTGGCTAAATGTATGAGATACATTATTTTGGAGAAAATTAGATATAAATATAGTAGATATGATAATTAATTAGTTGGTTAATTATATGATAATTAAGCCAATTTTCACGTTTGGATGTGGGTTAGTGGGGAACGTCGGTTATTGTAACCGATGAGTTAAAATGAAAAATGTTTTCATTTTGAAACCCCAACATTCAATCGCCCAAAGAGAAAAGTGAGAGCGCGTATTGGTAGAAAGAAAAACGATCGCTTAAGCATTTCGAGAGACTATACGATAGCTCCTCGCGCTTAAACAATCGTCTACCTCGCGCCTAAATGATCGCACGCTATTTTCTACACGATCGGATAGCTTCTCTAAACAATCGTATAGTGTGCCGGTTTTACTAAACGATCATGTACCTTTTCCTAAACGATCGTTCAGTAAATCCTACACGATCATGTAGCTCCTTCTAAATGATAAGCACTTCTGCTATGCGATAATATCTTTTTCCCTCCCACTTGCTTATCACCTATAGGATTTGTGTTTCCTCCTTCCTCTACCAAATTCACCAAAGCCCACCCTTTAGGTTTTCACTTTGAGAATACCTGGGGCTCTTTAGTGGTGGATTCGTCCCCGTTGCGGTTGTGAGTTTGCATTATTCGTGCTACTGCAGTCGACGTTTCCACTAGACGTTGGTAGATCGCGTGGAGGTTTTCCACTGCGTTGGAGTGCTGAAGTTTGAAAAACGTCTTCAACTGGTATGACACTCTTTCCTTTATGATTTTATTTTGTCCTTAGCATGCCGTTAATTAAGAATTGTTTGCATAATTGTATGATTTGAATGTATAATTTGTATTTCGGTCATGGTGAGATCAGAGCGATCCAAACGCACTCATGAAACTCTTAGATATGAGATCTCCTCCTCTCTCTCTCTCTCTCTCTCTATATATTATATATATATATATATATATATATATATATATATTATATATTGGACCCTGTCTTGGCCTTGGCCACCAAATTTTGGCTAAGGAGGGCATGTTCTCCCCCCTACGTTACTCATGAGGCTTAGGTAACGTAAAGGAAGATCACCTTACCTCGACCTTAACCACTAAATTTCGAGCCAAGGAGGGCATGATTCCCCTTTTATTTTAGTACTCATGCATGGTATTTAGAGAAAGTACTTTGCCTCTGAATCGGTCACAATTTCCCCCCCTTTTTTTTGGGCCATGGAGGGGCTAGTTTTTCCTTTAAATTTACATATATACATATATATATATATACTTCCCCTAAAGGTGTAGAAGTCACTAGCTTTCTGCCTTAGCCTTGGCCATGGTATTCCTAGGCTGAGGAGGGCATAATTTCTATCACACATAATTTGAAAATGGATTTATAAGACAATAACGATAATTTCATTTCCAGCCTCATCCTCACTCTAGAGAGCTAAGAAGGGTAGAAAAACTCTTGCAAAAAACTTACGTAAGAAGAGATTTTATTGCTTATATACTTTGTTTTTTTAAAAAAAAGAAAACAAAAGAACAGAAGATAATAGAAAAAAATTGAAACTGACTTTGCTCTGGGATCGACCTTGGTCTGCTGAACCTAAGCTAACCTCTACCCTTTTTTTGTTGTTGTTACCTTATCTTTTTTGCCTTTTTCAGGGCAGTGCAGTAACATTCACCAGCCATCATCTACTCTCCTTTTATGACCCCAATTCCTTCTGCTATCGAAAATTTTATTATCTGATGGTAGGTAGATGGAACGACTTTTAGATCATGCAACGTCGGTTTTCCCAGGATTGCATTACAAGCAGATATATTGCCTACCACTAAAAATTTCACTGGCTCAATTACCACCTATTTTCCTTCTCTAAATGCTACTCAAGTCTGATATTTCCTATTGGGTTCACCCTTTCTTCGCTAAACACTACTAATGGTGAATTCTGACTTCTCAATTGCTCTTTCCCTATGTTCATGGCTTTGAAAACATATATCAATAGAACTCCCTCCATCTACTAAGATTCCGTGTACTTTCGTATTTTCTATGGTTAAATCCACGACCAATGCATCATTATGTGGTCGGTGGAGCATTCTTGCTTCTCCAAAAAGCTCGATATTGAGTCCATGTTTTACTGTTTGTAGTGAGAAAATGTTCTTTATTTCTGGTTCATGTCATGCTTCTCGTGCTCTGGCCTTTCTTTTTTGGGTTGACTCTCCGCTAGCTGGTTGTTTGGACTCGGGGACTAGAGTTGTTGTAACCGCTCCCGGTTCGAGTAAAGATAATTCATTTTCACCAATCCAAGACTTATACTACAAACATAGCAAAGAGGTAAGATCAGGGTCGAATCCACAGGGAGAATGTTGAATTAACTTAGACCAATTTATGAATTAAGAAAAAAGGTTTTTGATGGTTCTTGATTTTGTTTATAAAATAAATTAAAAACCAAACAGGGAAAAAATAAATAAGAGTTAGCACAAAAAAGGGTTGAATCAAATTGAGGGAAAATCTTGGGATTAGTTTGTATGCTTTTTGTTTTCTATCATTAGGTACTAGTTAATTTCTCCAATTATATGAATCCCTCAACCTATTAGAAATTCTAATAGCCCAATTAGCCAATTTTGATAAAAATCTAAATCAATACTAATTCAGTTTAAAACTTTTCCTTCTCTGCGACATACAAACTAAAACTGAAAAAGCATTAAGAAAGGGTTCAATTGTCGAGACACACTATAAGCTGGACAACCACATCTTATAGCATGATTTATTTAGGAAGGATTATACTAGGGCATACATGAATTTGGCCAGAAACAGTCTAGACCCTATTAAGGAACTCGTATTGAAGAGATCCCAGAGCGGAAGTGGATCGTCCAAATTCCATTAATTATTGAAAACAAAATTTACAGTAAACATACAATAAATATGCATTTAAAGTTAAACTACAACATGCTTTTACAAGAAATAAAGGGTTCAAGTTACATTACCCTTGAAGAACCTTTCTTCATGTAAAACTCCCTCGAACAGAAACAACAACTCTTGAAGACCTTCTTCAAGATATCTTGAACAGTAATAGGGACACTACCACAAAGAGCCTTTGGTATTCTCAGGGTGAGAAACCAGGAGTGCTGGGCTCTGACTATTTTGGTTAGGAGGGAAAGTTTGAGTGTGGAGGAAGAAAATTGAGGCTGCTATCAAGAAGACACATATTTTTTCTGTAAATCTCTCAATCGTTTTAACAAATCGTCAATCGTAGAGAAAGAAGAAGAAAACCACTTTCTTTTATTCCTCTCGCCACAAAATCAATAACCACTCCCCTAAGGTGGTTGGAGAGAAAAGAGGGAAGTTATTATTCAAATAATAATAAAATAATATAAATAAATATGATAACTAACTTATCATATTATATTTATATTAAATTATATGTTATATCAAATATAACATATACCCTATAGTTTTAATATTGTATCACATACAATATAAACTATAGTTTTTTTTTTCTCTATTTTATGACATTTAATATAAATTATATTTATATTAAATTTAATAATTATGAATCACATTCATAGAAAATATATTTGAATCTCATTCAAATATTTATTTCCTCCCATTAAACCATAATGTATCAAATAAATTATGACAATTATATCATATATAATTGAAACAATTAATTATATCATTTATAATTAAATCCCTCTTATTAATTTGAACTATTCAAATTAACCCAAAAATTGATTCTCAACTAAATCCTTTTGAACTGCCAAGGGGACGTTATGGACCTTAGCTTGAAGCTCCAACGGTATATGAATAATTAATTAAACTCTTTAATTACATTATCCACCATTCGTTAACTATCGAGCACTCCACTAAAGACCGACAACTGCACTCTTCGCACTACAGATATATTTCTATGTCCATTGAATATAACCAATCAATAGTACGATGACCCTTCACAAATTGCCCGTAAGTACAACTAGGCCAAATTACGTTTTACCCATGTAGTTACATCTAACTTCTTAAGTACCACTGATCCCTTTAATGAACAATAGATCATAATCCTACTATGACTATGTTAGGGTTGGTGCCCTAAATCTCCTAGTAGTCTTGTAGTTTGTAAACATTTTGTAAACATATTGTTATTAATAAAATAATTGTTATTTTTATTAGCATTTACTCAACCCAATAAACTAAGATCCGTGGTTATTTTATGTAACTTAAGCATGTATGTAGAGACATACAATTGGGTCATGCCTTAAGTAATAACCTAAATGGTTTGTAGTAGATGGATAAAGGAGGGATACCTTATCCTTGTGACACTACAGATTTGGCCCGCTTTGTAGATGTTACAAGTGTTGTAAAGTGCTACAAATGGTATGATCTTAACCATTCATGTGGAGATATGCCAGGGGGGATATCCTATACAAAGAGTTTGTATAAGACTGAACCATGAAATGATTAGTCTCTTTATATAATGCCATTGATAATTGCGACTTACATTTCACTAGGATGACCATTGGTGACATGATATTAATCCTGAGTGAGTTGGGAACTCGTGCCTATAAGGGCGGTCCTTTGATTTGTATGGGTGAGAGTGGCCAGATTGCCAACTCAACAAGCCTACCATTTTGGAGATTCGTCTGATTGGGGAGCTGGGAACTCAACTACACAAGATGGAATTCACTTATTGTTCATTAGAGGAATCAATGGTACTTAAGGAGTTAGATGTAACTATAGAGGCAAAACGATAAATTGGACCAGTTGTACTTACGAGTGATTTGTGATGGATCATCGCATTGTTGATTGGTTATATGGATACAAAAATATATATGTAGTGCAAAGAGTGCAGCTGTCAGTCTTTAATGGAGTGACCGACAGATAACAGATGGTGGATCTCTTGATTAAAGAGTTTAGTCAGTTATTCACGTACTGTTGGAGCTTCAAGCTACAGGTCCATAAGGTCCCATTGGTAGCTCAATGGGTTCAAGTTGATAATCAGATTTTGGGTTAGTTTGAAGTTTTTAAATTAACAAGAAGAAATTTGATTATATATGATATAATTAAATTAATTCAATTATATGTGATATAATTGATATGATATATTTGATACATTATTTGATTGGAGGAATTAATATAAATATGGTTTATATTAAATACCATAAAATAGAAAAAGAACTATGGTTTATATGTTGCATATGATACAGTATTAAAACTATAGGTTATAAATATAATATAATAAGTTAGTTATTATATATATTTATAACATATTAATTATGTGATAATTAATTATTCTTTTTCTTAATAACCGACTTGAGTGGGAGGTTATTTGTGGTTTATAGTAACTGTGGGATAAAAAGGAAAATAGTTTTCCAAATAAAAAAGATGATTCATTCGTATCGTCTCACAAAAGAAAAAACTATCGAGTAAAAGAGTTTTACTAAACGATAGTATTACACAGCCTAAATGATCAAGTGCCGAGTATTCTATACGATAGTTACTCATTGCTATATGATTGAGTAACAAGTCTATACGATAGGCTACTTCTTACTACACGATCGAGTATCAAGTCTATACGATAGACTTCCTTCTTCTGTCGCATACTCGATCGTTTACTTTCTCCATTCCTCTATCCAAAGTCATACAGAGCCCCAACTCTTGGATTCTCACAACGAGAATACCAAGGTAACCTTTGTGGTGGTGTTCTTGTTCTGTTCGAGTGTCGAGGATTGAGTTGTACTCGATTGTGATCGAGATTCATCCAGTTGCTCATTGAGATCGAGTTCTGATCAATGCGTTCGAGATCATGTTGTTAGACGTGTTGCAGAACAATCGAGGGATACATGAAGAAAGGGTTCTTCAAAGGTATTGCATACTCTATCCCTTGTTTTATGTTAAAAGAAGCATGCTATAGTTTACTCGTTATGCATAGTCTGTTCTTCTAGAGTGTAATTGTTTGTGTTCTCTCTTAATGGAGTTTGGAACGATTCACTTTCGTTCACTGGTTCTCTATTTCGAGTTCCTTCAGATTAAACCCCCTCTCGAGCCAGGAGAGGGTGTGGCGCCACATTATTCAAGACCTGGAATCAGCCCTGAAGGGAGTAATTTATCTATTTACCCCTGCTTTGAGGAAGGAGTGAATTCCATCTTGTCTAGCTGTATTCCCAGCTCCCCAATCAGACAAATCCCCAAAATGGTAGGCTTGTTGGCTCGACAATCTGGCCACTCTCACCTATACAAATCAAAGGACCGCTATTATAGGCAGGAATTCACAACTCACTCAGGATTCAATTCATGTTACTTATGGTCATCCTGGTGAAATGTAAGACTCTATAATGAACGGTGTTATATAATGAGTCTAAAAATTTTGTGGTTCGATGTTATACAAACTTCTTTGTATAGAGTATCCCTGCTCGCATGTCTCATACATGAATGATCAGGATCAGATCATTTGTAACACTTTACAACTATTGTAACACCTATAAAGGGGGCCATACTCGTAGTGTCACTAGGATAAGGTACCCAACCTTATCCATCTACAATAGACCATTTAGGTTATCACTTAAACATGATCCACTAGTATGTCTCTACATACATGTTTAAGTTACAATGATAACCTTAGATGTTAGTTTATTAGTTTGTGGTTAATGATCACATATTTAATGGAGAAAGTGAATAAAATATCATATATTATTAATCACATAAGAATTTGTTCATAAAATGTTTACAAACTATAGGACCCTACGAGATTTAGAGCATCAACCCCAACACCCGAAACATGCGATCCTAATACGTGCAACTAAATCAATCAATTATACACAAGCTAGAATGATTTTGCATACAAGAAATTCAATAAATTAATTTGTCAGAAAAATTCAACGAAATTCTATTATTAATAAATCAAATCTACCCAAAGGGTTCATAATAATTGAATAGATTAAACTAATAAACTTCAGGAATTGTGCCCCAAATGGCTATCGGGCCCGACGGGGCTACACTGGGGCCCAATTTTTGTGCGCGAACTTTCCGGCGGGCGAGAGCGAGAAAATGGACCCAGGGGTTAAGAACGATGAAAAAAAGTCGTGCACGCCAGATCGATTTTTTCGAACGGAGCTCATTTGGTGTCCCAAATGGCTCTCGGGACGGCAGGGCTGCCCCAGGACCAATTTCTGTGCAGCGAACTTTCCGACGGCGATAACACGAAAACGAACCTAGGGGTTAAAAATGATGAAACAAAGTCATGCGCCAGACGGATTTAAGAATAGAGCTCATTTGGTGCCCCCGGTGGTAGCCCCTGATTATCTTGGGTGGCGCTACAGGCACAGGTTCCTCTGAACTTTCCAGTGTACTCTGGCCACATCTGACCCCGGTAGTCCCTTGATTGCCTGAGCGATGCTGCTGAAACACATTCAAGTAGCACGGGAAAATAACCATCTCTCGGGTACAAGAATCAGTAGTTTGAAACCACTTTCACAAACATTCAACATTTTTAAATTCAACATCAAGAGGTTTTCACATAAAACATACAAGTCATAATTGTGTAAACTCTGGTTCCAAACTAACATTTTGATAAATCAAGATCGTATAAAACCATCGAGAGTTTAGAAATCACGATTTAAACATTTTTGAAATATCAATCAAGTAAAACAGATCATGCCATCACATTTCATAAATCATAACATACTATAATGTATAATTACTTTCTATATCAAAACATTCGAAAGTAAACCACTCACTATCACTGGCACGAGCTTCTTGTTGGTTGTAAGCCTTTCCACCTCAATTTGATATGAAATAAAGTCCCAAGGTTACTAGACACTCACGATAGGTAAAATCAACCAAAACAGCCCATAGTGATTCAATGTAACCACGTGAACTCATTTTAACACCTAAACATTCACATTTTGCTCCTTAAGTCCATTTTTCCTCACATTACCCAAAATAGCCCAAAAACCAGTTTTTAATCCAAAAGTATTCATTCTAGGGTCAAAATATCAAGAAAATCTTAATTGGGATTCAAAAATGCTCACCAACACCAAAATGCTAAAAAACAAGTAAATTGGGCACTAGAAATGGGCATGGGCGCGGGCTGTGGGTGTGGGTGGGCGAGGCTGCCGTGGGTGGGCAGGGCTGAACGGACTGAGGCATGCTGAGGGGTGCTGGCATGGAAGGAGGCGCGCTGGTGGGCTGGCAGCCTTAGGGGGTGGCTGGCCTGCTGCTGTACTCCTGTTCGAGAAAACACTGGTTTCACTTTAACCAATTTTTAACCTACTTAAAGCGAAAATTTGCACATACTTCCTTCATAAAATATGTTAATAAACCTTGCTAACTAACCTCAAAATTACAGCTCTTAACTCGTATTCCAGAGCTCAGAATCTCTCCTGAACTACACCTTACTCGGATTTTCCAGTTTTTGGGGCAACCTTCACTATTTTCACGATTTCTTCAGTTTTCCGATCACAAATCTCTCAAGCAGCCCTATAATAGACTCACAACTCAATAATCTTTAATCTGGTTTAAATATGGAAGCTTTTGCATGAGTTTTTTTGGGAGAACCATCATATTCTTCAGACCCTAAATTTCTGGCCGAAGCTGCACACTTTTTCCTCCAATCAAAGTCCTCCACCCAGCTGCTTGTTTGCCCTACTTCGTGGCTTTTTATTTATTTTCCTTATCCTTTGTAGCCTTTCAATACTTATCAAGTTAAATTAATTTTAGATTTTAGCAAATTAATCCAATAATGTTTTTTTAAAAAAACTAACAACTCCAATGCCCCTCTCGGCTAACTTGCATTTCCTACAAAATTTGTTCTTTCTTCCTTGTAACCCTTAGCCAATAACAAATCATGTTCACTATACAAGTGCCCAATCATGAAAAATTGTTCCAATAATAACATGTATTAATACATTTCTAAAAGAACTTGCATTTGTTAAGTAATTTCCAACTTTCATTACAACACTTAAAATTAGAACTTTCTTAGGTCATACAATCCAAGTTATTCATTTAGGTACATAAGCTCACTTATCTAGGTTGATGCTAAGCATAAACAAGAGAAAAGGGACAAGGGCTTACAAGTCAGTACCCCCTTTTTATGAATTTCGTCCTCGAAATTCAGCAGAAAGTCATCAAGAGAAAAAAAATAAGGATATTTGGCTCTCATTTGTTGTTCGCTTTCCCAAGTTGCTTCTTCCACGCATGGTGTCTCCACAACACTTTGACTAGTGGAATCGTCTTACTCCTCAATACCTGCTCCTTCCTATCTATGATTTGTATAGGTTCTTCCTCATAGGACAAATTTTCCTTAAGTTGCAATGGTTGTGATTCTAGAACATGAGATGGGTCCGATATATATTTACGCAACATTGACACATGGAAGACATCATGTATCTTGGAAAGCTCCATTGGCAATGCCAAACGGTAGGCTAATGGGCCTATGCATTCCAGAATTTCATATGGTTCTATATATCTCGAACTCAGTTTTCCTTTCTTACCAAAGCGTAGCATACCTTTCCAAGGAGAAAAGCTTTAGAAAAACTCTATCTCCCACCTCAAATTCTAAATCTCGACGACGTTTGTCAGCATAACTTTTCTGGCGATCCTGAGCTGTCTTAAGTTTCTCCCTAATGATTTTAATAGTATCAGTAGTGATTTGCACCAATTCTGGTCCGAACAACTTCCTCTCACCAACTTCGTCCCAACATACTGGGGTTCTACACTTCCTCCCATACAAAGCTTCATATGGAGCCATTTTAATACTGGAATGGTAACTGTTATTATATGCAAACTCCATCAGTGGAAGATGGGAATCCCAGTTGCCCTTAAATTGTAGTACACAGGCTCAGAGCATGTCTTCCAAAGTCTGTATAGTTTGTTGTGACTGCCCATCTGTCTGGGGATGGAATGTTGTGCTAAATTTAAGTTTAGTACCAATGGCGTGTTGCAAGCTTGGCCAAAACTTTGACATGAATCTAGGATCTCGGTCAGAGACAATCGATACTGGTGCTCCATAGCGACTAACAACCTCTGCTACATACATCTTAGCCAGCTTATCCAAAGAATAAACTGGTAAAAATCTCGCTGTCTTAGTCAATCTGTCAATTATCACCCAGATGCCATCATGACCATTCTGAGTGCAAGGAAGTCCAAATAAAAAGTCCGTGGTAACATGCTCCCACTTCCATTCTGGCACTGGGAGTAGGTTTAGGAGTCCAGCTATTTTCTGTCTGATAGGTTTAACCTACTGGCAAATCATGCATTTCAATACATATTCGGCTATATCGCGTTTCATCCCTGGCCACCAGTAGAACTGTTTCAATGTCCGATACATTTTAGTGCTACCTGGATGTATTGTATAGGCTGAGCTATGGGCTTCCTCTAAAATCTCTTGCTTTATGTCCACTCTATTAGGAACACACACACGGTTATATCTTATTATAGCTTCGTCGCTCCTTACATCATAGTTTGTCTGATGACCTTGCTCCACTGTTTTTCGTATCTGCTTCAACATTGCCTTTTTTTTCTGTGCCTCAATAATCTTGTCAATTAGGGTAGGCCTTACCTAAATTTGTGCCATTAAACCTCCCTGGTTATCTGCTGCTAACATTGCATCACAATCCTTTAGTTCACATAAAAGAGATGAACTAATAGCATTTGATGAAGCCTTTGCGTATAATGCCTTCCTGCTCAATGCATCAGCTACCACATTAACCTTGCCTGGATTTTAATCAATGGTACAGTCATAATCTTTGATCAGCTCTAGCCACCTCTTTGCCTCATATTTAACTCCTTCTGATCAAAGACATACTTCAAGCTTTTATGATCTGTAAGTATACGACATTTTTCCCTTTACACGTAATGTCGCCAAATCTTTAGCGCCAACACTACTGCTGCTAACTCCAAATCATGTGTTGGGTAATTACATTCGTGTTGTTTCAACTGTCTGAATGCATAAGCTATCACTTTACCATTTTGCATAAGAACACACCCTAAGCCTCGGTGAGAAGCATCATAGTAAACTTCGTACTCGACATCAGGTGTTGGAAGTGTTAAAATAGGTGCTGAAACCAATCTCCTTTTCAATTCCTGAGAACTCCGTTCAAAATCCTCCGTCCACACAAATTTAGCATTCTTCTTGGTCAAAGTTGTTAATGGAAGTGCCAACTTCGAGAATCCCTCAACAAAACGGCAGCTAAACCCAGAAAGCTACGTACCTCAGTCACTGTCTTGGGTTGCTCCCACTTAAGTACTGCTTCTATTTTCTGTGGATCCACTATAACACCTTTGGCTGAAATCACATGTCCAAGGAACATCACTTGCTCAAGTCAAAACTCGCATTTGCTTGAACTTTGCATACATTTCCTATCTTGCAATGTTTGCAACACCGTTCTCAAGTGTTCAACATTTTCTTCCTTACTCTTAGAATAGATTAGTATATCATCAATAAACACAATTACAAACTAATCAAGGTAAGGATGAAATATCTTGTTCATCAAATCCATGAATGCTGCAGGGGCATTCGTCAATCCAAATGGCATTACTAAGAACTCATAATGTCCATACCTTGTCCTGAACACTGTCTTTGGAATATCTGATTCCTTAATTTTCAACTGATGGTACCTCGACCGTAAGTCAATCTTGGAGAACACCGAGGCATCCTTTAGCTAATCAAATAAATCATCAATCCATGGCAAAGGATACTTATCACGTATTGTTACCTTATTTAACTGTCTGTAATCAATACATAATCTTAGTGTACCATCCTTCTTCTTTACGAACAATACTAGAGCACCCCATGGAGAAACACTAGGTCTAATGTAACCTTTATCCACCAGTTCCTACAGCTGAGTTTTCAATTTTTTCAGCTCTGTCGGTGCCATTCTATAAGCTGCTTGGGAGATCGGAGCTGTTCCAGACACTAAATCAATAGCAAACTCTATCTTTCTATCAGGTGGTAATCCTGACAGATCATCTGGAAAAACATCTTGGAATTCTTGCATCACTGGTATATCTTCTAATTTCAACTTCTTATCAATTTGTTTATCTATCACATGAGCCAAATAAGCAACACAACCCTTTCTTAACATCTTACCTGCCTTTAGTACAGAAATCACACATGCAGGTAGGATTCGTCTATTGCCTTTAAAATTCACTTCGATTTTTCCTGGTTGTTTAAACACAACCTCTTTTCGATGACAATCTAAAGAGGCATGATATTTTGACAAGAAATTCATCCCTAGAATTATATCAAATTCCTGGATACCTAGGGGTATGAGATCAGCAGATAATTCACTTTCATTAACACGTATTGTACATTCTTTATATACATCTTTAGCCACAAATGTTTCACCCAATGGCGTACTAATTAACAACTCTTCTGGCAAAAATCCTAACTTTTTATTAACACCCACAGCAAACACACATGACACAAAAGAATGCGTAGCAACAGGGTCAATCAATACATGAGCAGGTTTACCAAAAACAATTAACGTACTAGTCACGACATCTAGTGTTTCATCAGCTTCCTGTTGGGTCATTGCAAAAATTTTCCCTTGAGCACAGGAGCGACCTACTGGTGCCTTCTGCTTAGCACCGCTTGAACCCTCGCCGTTGGAAGTTGTTGGCATAGTTGGCTGATCAACTGTTTGAGAAGTGGTTCTTTGAGTAGTATTGCCCTCTCGTAACAACTTAGGACAATTTCTGTGGAAATGTCCAGGTTGTCCACAGTTGAAGCATACATCATTCTTTCCAAAGCATGGACCCCAATGACCTCAGCCACATTCTGCACAAATAGGTCTCCTCTCAACATCTGCAGAAGCACCACTGGNTCATTCTTTCCAAAGCATGGACCCCAATGACCTCAGCCACATTCTGCACAAATAGGTCTCCTCTCAACATCTGCAGAAGCACCACTGGTTGGTCTCATATGTGAACCTACTGTGGACTCAAATGGTCGTTTGAATTGTTAACAGACGAAAATCCTCCTCCTCTACCTAATTTAGAACTAAAAGAACCACTATATCTCGATTTAAAGCTTCCCTTGTTTGAAACTCCAGGGGTAAACCTCCTACTGAATCTGTCACGTTGTTGGCCCGAGGAGGTACCTGCACGAGCATTTGTTGTAGCTTCTCGCTCTATCCCCTTCTCAGAAATACTCCTCTTAACTCTCATTGTTGTTTCAACTAATTGAGCAAAGTCATTCCACTCAGCATTTGCAGTAACGGGTGTACAAATATCTTCCCTCAAGCCATCCTCAAATCTTCTGCATCTGTCCCTCTCATCCTCAATTACTGATATAGCATATTTGGATAGTTTTGTATATTTTTTCTCATATTCTGCCACTGACATCGTTCCTTGCACTAACTTCAAAAATTCATTTTGTTTCATATTGCGAAATGACCTTGGATAGAACTTGTCATAGAAGAAGCTCTTGAATTCCTCCCAGCTGATATGTCTATCTCTGTGGTGTAACTGAATCATACGCCACCAATCATTTACCACTTCTTGAAGTAAGAAAGTGGCAAGTCCCATCTTTCTGTCATCTGGGCATCTCATCACACCAAAACACTTTTCTACCATTTCCATCCATTTCTCAGCATCTGCAGGATTAGCTGTCCCTGAAAATGTTGTGGCACCCAAGGCCTTCAAACGTTCTATCCTATAACTCTTCTCAGGGTTATCTTGCATGACCTTCACACTGGCTGCAAGTTCCTAAGCAAACCTAGCCATAATTTGTTCCTCAAAATTCATCTCTGCTTGGAGTTGATTAGTTCCAGATTCTGATTCCTCAGTTCTACTTATAGCACCACCAGGAGCTTTACTAGTTCCGTCAACCGGCTGTTCCTTCCTCCTGTCACGACGAGTCATAATCCCTAAATTACAATATGTGACATCATATTCAATAAAAATCATGAATATCCTGCTACATGCAAGCCTAAAACATGCTGACTCCCTAACACATAACCCTCAGGTCTCCCAAAACCATGCTCTGATACCAAGCTATCACACCCCCTCCCAGATTACCCACCTATCTAGAAAGAGGCGTGAAGATGCTAAACATCACCTCCCCCGATGACATTTAGCATCTTACTAACCAACTTAACCTGTGCTTAAATCTGAACAGTTACATAATAATCCTTTAGTACATTTAATTTCCATTCAGCATATTCCATATTACGATATCCACAAACAAGTTTCATAAACTTTCTACCTTCTGTTATATACAAACCATGAACAAAGTTTAGACACAACGGAAACACTTCCAGAAATTACACAACAAAACAACTCCTCTTGTCCCGTACTCCCAAAACCATGACACGTAAGGTTCGTGATATGCAATCTATTTACAACAGTGCAAGGCTTACAGTGTAGCAGGAAACTCTAGGGGGGGGGGGGGGGAACATAAAACATCGAAAGCATGAGCTAATACCCAGTGAGTGGTAATTGAATATAAACATAAGTTATCGCTTTCTAAATCATCAATAAAAGTAATTAAATCATTTAATAAAACATTGGCCAAGTATAAATGATTCAATAGCATCTCAAACATGTGCTAGTAAAATAGTGGCATGATCAACTCTCATAAGCACATTTTAAAGCATTCAATCATTATTAGAAAACCACACCAATTCTGTACCCAAATACTCGTTTACAACGGTGAGTTACTCTGGACACAGAATGCCCCCCACGGTGTAAACCAAATCACTAGGTCATACGTGCACGCAGAGCTGCCTCAAGGCTAAGCATAGATACACACCAAAAGCTGTGCGCCAGATGGTTTTCTGAACGGAGCTCATTTGGTGCCCCAAATGGCTATCGAGCTCGACAGGGCTGTCCCGAGGCCCAATTTTTGTGTGCGAACTTTACAGCGGGCGAAAACTTTAAAACGGACCTAGGGGTTAAGAACGATGAAAAATCCTGTGCGCGACACGATTTTGCGAATGGAGTTCATTTGGTGCGCCAAATGGCTATTGGGCCCCGTGAGGTTGCCCCGAGGCCCAATTTTTGTGCGCGAACATTCTAGCGGGGCTGCCTCGGGGCCCAATTTTTGTGCGCGAACTTTTTGACGGGCGAAAACACAAAAATGAACCTAGTGGTTAAGAACGATGAAAAAAATCTGTGCACCAGACGATTTTGCGAACGGAGCTCATTTGGTGCCCTAAATGGCTATCGTGCCCGACGGACTACCCTAGGGCCCAATATTTGTGCACGAACTTTCCGGTGGGCAAAAATGCGAAAATGAACGTAGAGGTTAAGAACGATGAAAAAAAGCCGTGCGTTAGACGATTTTGCGAGCGGAGCTCATTTGGTACCCCAAATGGCTATCGGGCTTGGCAGGGCTGCCCAGGGCCCAATTTTTTAGCGCGAACTTTCCAACCGGCGAAAACGCGAAAACGGACCCAAGGGTTAAGAAAGATGAAAAAAAGCTGTGCGCCAGACGGTTTTACGAACGGTGCTCATTTGGTGCCCCAAATGACTATCAGGCTTGGCGGGACTGCTCCGGGGCGCAATTTTTGTGCGCAAACTTTCCGTCAGGCGAAAAAGCGAAAACGGACCCAGGGGTTAAGAACGATAAAAAAAAGCCCGTGCGCTAGACGATTTTGCGAATGGAGTCTTGTTGGGGTTTGATGTTCTAAAGTTATCATGTCTGTAGTTTGTAAGCAATTTGTACGAACGCAGATGTGTTTTGTTAATATATGATATTTTATTCACATCTTGTATTTTTTGCTCAGTTACTTGTTTTATTTGCTTTACCACAAACCTGTAAACATAAAATTCCTGGTTATCTGATATGTGACTAAGCATGTATGTGGGTGGCCAATACAAGTTGGATCATGTCTTGAGTATAACCAAAAATGGTCTGTAGTATATGGATATAGGAAGGGAAACTTATCTTTGGTACGCTCAAGGATGTGGCCCGCTTTGTGGAATGGTCAAAGTGTTGTGACTTGTCACGATGTCCCTGTCACTAACTTCATGTTGAAGACATTGCGGCGAAGGGGCTCCTATACAAAGGAGTTTGTTATAAGGACCTGACCACGAAGTGTTAACGTGCTCGTTATTAACATCGTTCATGACATAGAGACCTTAACTTACTAGGATGAACATAGGTAAACATGACTCAATTCTGGAGTGAGTTGGGAACTCCCTGCCATTGAGGGCGGTCCTTTGATTTGTAATGGGTACCAGTGCGAGGTCCGTCGATTCAAACCTACCATTTTTGGGTGTCGTAGCTGAAATTAGGAGCTGGGAACTCAGCTAAGCATCCCCGAAGGCGGGGTAAATAGTATAGTAAGCTCCTTTAAGGGCTTGTTCTGGGATTGAACGATATTTAGCGCCACTACGCCTTCTTTGGTCCCGAGAGGTTGTTAGAAAAACACTAGTTGGAGACTATGTTGTATTGTTAATTAGAGGGAATCGGGTGGTACTAAGGAGTGGGATGTAAATAACAGGAGCATAATGGTAATTTGGACCCAGCTATAACTTACGAGCAATCTGTTGTAAGGTGTCATGTACTATGATTGGTTATATCTGATGGACAAAAATTATATCCGTGGTTAAGAAGAGTTCGCTGTTGGTTTTTAGTGGAATGCTTTGACAGTTAACGGATGGTGGAGTCTCGTGGCTAAAGAGTTTAGTAGTTATTATCGACCATTGAGTTGGTCGAGCAAGGTTTGCTTAATGATACTGTAGTCGAAGCTCCAACGGGTTGCCCAGGGCCCAATTTTATTGCCTGAACTTTCTGGCGGGGAAAATTTGAAAACGACCAGGGTTTCAGAAATGATGATAAAATGCGTGCGCGCAGACGGTTTTAGGAACGGAGCTTGTTTGGTGCCCCAAAGCTATCATGACTAGGGGGGTGCCCTGGGATCAAATTTTGTGCGCAAACTTTCCGGCGGACAAAAAATGAAAACGATACAGGGTTTGCAGAACGATTGAGAAAAAAGTCGAGCGCAGCGACAGTTTTGGGAACGAAGCTGTTTGGTTTGCCTCAAACGCATCGAGCGACTGGCGGCGGTGCCACAAGGCCAATTCTAGTGCTCGAAACTTTTCGGTGTGGGCGTTTGAAAAACGGACACCAGAGGTTCAGAATGATGAGAAAAAGTCATGCAAGCTGACGGTTTTGGAGAAAATAACTTGTTGGTCCCTCAAACGGCCATCGGGCCCGAACAGGGGTGCCTCGTGGCGAATATTTAGTGCGCGAACTTGCCACAGGAAACATTAAAGGCGCCAATTGGTCTTCGACACGTGAAAAGGTGCGGCAGACGATTTTCGGAAGGAGCTCGTTGGTGCCCATAACGATATCGGGCCTGGTGGCTCGAATATTAGTGCGATGTAACCTTCCGGCGGGCAAAATTTGAAAATGGTCCAGGATGGATCAGAACGATGAAGAAAAAGCGTGTGCGTAGACGGTTTGGGAAAGAGCCTCATTTTGTGCCCTAAAATGGTATCGGGTCGGGGGGTTGCCAGGGAGCCCAATTTTAAAGCGCGACACTTTCTTCCGGGGGTGAAACTTGAAAATATGCCCGCAGGGCTTCAGAATAATTAGAAAAATCATGCGAGTAGACGTTTGGGAACGAAGCTAGTTTTGGTGCCCACGATCTATCGAGGACGTGGGGGTACCCCAGGGGCCAATTTTCGTACTCGGAATCTTTTCGTGCGAGCGAAAATTTGAAAATCGGACCCAGGGTTTCAGAAATGTGAGAAAAAAGCCGTGCAGCACACAGTGGTTTTGAGAACAGGAGTCATTACTGTGCGCCCCAAGATGGTATCTGTGCCTGGACGGGGTGCCCAGCCAATTTTAAATTTATGTGGCGAACTTAACGGTGCGGCGAAAATTTTGAAAAATGGACACAGGCGTTCGAAGGTATGAGAAAAAGCCGTGCCAAACAGACGGTTTCTTGGGAACAGAGCTTATTTTGTGCACACAATACGGCATCGGCCATTTTAGTGGCACGAACTTTCCGCGGGCGAAGCTTGAAAATGGACTACGGTGTTTCAGAACGATGAAAAAAAGCGTGCTGTGCATAGACGGTTTTGGAACGGAACTCGTTTTGGTGTACCCAATCGGACTATCGGGCCCCGGCTGGGGAATGCCCCATGTCCCAATTTTAGTGCGGTAACTTTTCCGGTGGGGCAAAATTTCAAAAGAGACCAGGGTCGAACGATGAGAAAAGCATACGCGCGAGACCGTTTGGGACGGAGCTCATTTGTGCCCAACATAGCTATCGAGCCTAGCGGGGGTGCCTAGGGGCCTCTAATTTTAGTGAGCGGAACTTTTCCAGGCGGGCGAAAACTTTGAAAATGGATAAGGGATTTAGAACGATGAAGAAAAAGGTCCATGCGCGTAGCAGATGGGTTTTTGGGACGGAGCTCGTTGTTGGGTGCATAAATGGCTAATAAGCCCTCGACGGGGTACCTCCGTTGGCCCATTTTAGTACGCGAACTTTTTCGGCGGGCGAAAATTTGAAAAGCTGAACCCTAGGGTTTAGAATGATGAGAAAAGCCGTAGGCGTGTAGACGGTTTTTGAGAACAAGAGCTTGTTTCAGTGTCCTAAACGATCTAAATCGGTCCGGCGGGCGGCTGCCCAGGCCCAATTTTAGTGCGCGAACTTTTCGGCGGGCTGGAAATTCAAAAACGGACCAGGGGTTTGGTAATGTTGAGAAAAAGCCATAGTGCAGACTGGTATGGAACGCACATTTGGTGCCCAAACGCATCAGCCCGCGGGGTGCCCAGGTCCAAAATTTAGTGTGCGAAACTTTATGAGGGAAAATTTCAGAAACGGAACAGGGTTCAGCAATGACCTGAGAAAACCTGTGCGCAGACGATTTTTAACGCTGCTCGTTTTATGCCCAAAAGGCTGTCGGTACCCGAACGAGTGGTGACTTCGGGGCTCAAATTTTAGTACGCGAACTTTTCCGACGGGCGAAATTTTTAAATGAACTAAGGGTTTCAGAAACGATGAGAAAAGAGTTGTGCGCATAGATCAGTTTTTGGGAACTTAGCTCGTTTCCTTTAAACAGACTATAGGCTCGACCGGGGTGCCCAGGGTCATTATAGTGCGCAACTTTCTGGCAGGCAAAAAATTGAAACGGTTCTAGGGGTTCAGAACGATGAGAAAAAGTTCGTGCCTGGCACAGTCGATTTTCGAACCGAGCTCGTTTGATTGCCCTAAACAGCTATTGAGCCAGCGGGGTGCCCCGGGCC
>NC_052357.1:73260179-73400968 GCF_009727055.1 Benincasa hispida | reverse complement strand
CACACAAACGAAATCGTCTTCCTCTGGTATGAACCCCCTTCTCTATGTTTTATTGTATTTTGAACATGCTGTTGATGAGTTTAATATGCATAATTGTTAGTATAGAATGTATATCGTTTATGTTCCGGTCACTGTGAAATCGGAGCGATCTAAGCCCACTCACGGAACTCTCGGTATGAGATCCTTCACATGTGAGCGGGGTATGTATCCCATACAAAGAATTTGTATAAGACTTACATCTCACCTAAATGACCATAAGTGATATGACCTCAATCCTGGGTGATTTGGGAACTCCTGCCTTTGAAGGCGGTCCTTTGATTAGTATGGGTGAGAGTGGCCAGATTGCCAACTTAACATGCCTACCTTTTTGGGGACTTGTCTGATTTGGGTGCTGGGAACTCAGTTACACAAGATGAAATTCACTCCTTCCCCGATGCAAGGATAAATAGATAGATTGCTCCCTTAAGGGCTGATTCTGGGGCTTGAACATAATGGCCACAACTTCTCTTTGGAAGAGAGGACTCAGTCATAGTAGGATTATGACTTATGTTTATTAGAGAGATCAATGGTACTTAAAGAGTTAGATGTAACTACAGGGGCATAATGGTTATTGGCCCAGCTGTACTTACGAGCGATTTGTGAAGGGTTATCGCAAAGTTGATTGGTTAATATGGACACATAATATATTTATGGTAAGGAGAGTTCAACTGTCGGTCTTTAGTGGAGTGCCTTACAGTTAACAGATGGTGGATCCCGTGACTAAAGAGTTTAGTTAGTTATTCACGTACTGTTGGAGCTTCGAGCTACAGGTCCATAAGGTCCCATTGGTAGCTCAATGGATTCAAGTTGAGAATCAGTTCTTGGTGTTGATTTGAAATGTTCAAATTTACAAGAGGTAATTCGATTATATATATAAGATACATCTAGTGGAGGATTAATATAAATGAGATTTACATTAAGGACCATGAAATAGAAAAAGAGCTATGGTTTATATGTTTCATGAGATGAAATATTAAAACTATAGGTTATAAATATAGTATGGTAAGTTGGTTATCATATACATTTATAATAATATTAATTATTGGATAATTATCTCTTTTTCTCTAATAACTATTTGAGTGGGAGGTTATTGGTAGTTTCATGGGAATCATGAGATAACAAGGAAAAATGTTTTCCTAATTTTAGTAGTTGATGATTGAGATTTTCTATTCTTGGAAAGACTCACGATGGCTGTCAAGTATATTAGATTCACTAAACGACAGCTGAAGAAGAGACTATATGATCTGGAGTGAATCTACACGATAGTCACTTAGCTGCCCGATAGCTAAACGATTGCGGAGCTTCTTTTAAACGATTGGGCATCATCTATACGATAAACTTGTCATCTCCCACTTGCTCAATCNGATTGAGATTTTCTATTCTTGGAAAGACTCACGATGGCTGTCAAGTATATTAGATTCACTAAACGACAGCTGAAGAAGAGACTATATGATCTGGAAGTTGGCCGATTAGCTAAACGATAGCTGCCCGTTTAATAAACGATCGCGGAGCTTCTTTTAAACGATTGGGCATCATCTATACGATAAACTTGTCATCTCCCACTTGCTCAATCATTGACACGATTGTTCCTCTGATCTCGTCCACTAACCAAGTCCACACAGAGCCCACACTTTTGGATTCTCACACCGAGAATACCAAGGTGGCCATTGTGGTGGTGTCGTACTCAACTCGACATTGTTCGAGGTTTTTGGAGGCCGTTCGTTGTGTTCGTGGTCTTGGAGTTCATTGTGTTTGTGATTGTTGTGATCGTGCTGTGTTGCGGTCGTAATGTTCAAGCGTTCGGGTTTGCAGTCTTGCTAATTGTTCGAGTGTTCGTGATCAAGGGAGATTGAAGATGAGTCTTCAAAGGTATGTGTATTCTTTCCCTTGATCGTATAGTAAAGCATGATGTAATTTTATTTTGTGCATAGCTTTATGTTTCCGTTTCTCTATTGTAATTGTTAATGTTCAAATACGAATGAAATTTGGAACGATCATTCCGCTGCTCATGAAAATCCTCATGTCTGATTTCCTTCAAAATGACATTTGCTCCTCGATCGTCTAGACGATCATGCTTCATCGCATAGTTGTCGTCTACTTGATCGTTTAGGAAAGTGTTCTTATCAGTGCGTTGTAAGATCAAGTGGCCTTCATGCTTTGTCTACTCGTTCGTTTAGTCAAAGGTACTTGATCATTGCTACATGATCATAGTTACTCGACCAACTTTACTAGACGATCATAAGGAAAAGTACACGATCAGGGAGCGAGGCTTCACCCGGGCAGTTTAAGAATCGGCTCACCTGTTTGAACCGGTTTACTCGATGGTTTATGTAATAGATAGTTTTTATTTATGATTTTTTAGGCTAATCATCCTGGTCCATTAATTTTGGTGAATGTACATGAGATGTATGTTTAACTTATATGTCATATAGTTTTAAATCCCACCATAGATTATACATTTATTCATGCATCATCATTATATTATAAGAGTTATAATATAGTGACTTGCATGATTAAATTACATAAGAGCATGCTCATGCATCATATAATATAAGAGTTATATTTATGCATTCATGAAACATATTCATGCATCATCTTTATATTATAAATATTATAGTATAAGGGTGTATGGAAGCATGTATGCTTAGTTCATTACTTTTTATATAAGAGTTATATATAGTAATGAATGTACATTGCATGAAGCATGACACATAGGTTAATTTATAAGAGTTATAAATACCTAGTCTAGCTTAGCAATGTGGATGGTTTTAGTTGTTTCTTTTATAAGATTTATAATGGAAATTAGAACTAAAATCAATAAGAAAGACATGCATGCTAACTTAGGCTTGAATAATGTAGTTTTAAAATTTGATGGAGATAGACCTAAGATCATGGTTCTAATGAGATTAGAAACGATGGAGATAGACCTAAGATCACGGTTCTAATGAGATTAGAAACCTAAGTTAAACTTTTAATCATTTTAATAGGATTAAATTGACTAATAAAAGATTAAATATGTACCAAATCTATCTATAAGGGACCTTTTGTCTAAGGCGGGTTCTGTCTAGGCTAGGGTACTTAAGCTGACGGAAATGGAACACTTATACATGGGAACCTACCTAGAAAGGTGAATTAGATAGATTTGATGCATGCATGCAAATTTGATGATAGTCCGTTAAAGTGTTTAATGGGACTTGATTCGAACTTGTTTAATTATCAAAAGCAAGAGTTTTTATTGAGCAAATTAAACTCACACTTAGATAAAAACAGTAACCAGATTGTCTAAGTTAATGAATCCCTAGGTAGAACATTCAGTGGGAGGTACTTGGGGTATATGATACTTCACTTAAACCTCTATACATTTCTCCCTAATGTTCACATCGTGAGATCTATCCTCGGCCTTGAGGCACCCTGGGAGTGTCCCCCTAAAAGATGGTGTTGGGTCGGTCAATACCAAGGTGAATGGAGAGAATGCTCTTAGTAAGTGGGAGTAGGACGTGTGACAACATATCCCACGGTCTCTCTCATTAGGTTGGATAACGTTTTGTGCATTGCTTCGAGGCACCCTGGGAGTGTTCCCCTAAAGGATGATAGTTTTTCACTACTCTTTATCTAATCTCCTGTAAAGGATAAGGTCGCTTTAGTCTCTTGTCCTAATTTGCTTTTTCCCTACGGTGGGCGCATTAGAGTGGGACTCTAGGGCCTAAAATGACGAGTTACGCTTGAAGGAAATCTTGTCAAAGAGTACCTATGAGGGGAAGCAATATCGTTCCAAATTCATTGTAACAGAAATACAAACATTCACAAACATACACAGTAGTTATGCATTTTAGAACAAATTACAACATGTTATTAATAATTAAATACAAAGTAACGAGAGACATACATTTGAAGAACTCTTCTTCTATCTTTCTCTCGCTCTCGCTTGGAACAACATCTTTTGCTGTCGCTGTGATCGCCAAGCCAATCATCTACCCAAATCTCTCACTATCGCTCAACACCAAACGGTCTTCTACACAAACAAACAGCAACTTGGACACCACCACTCAGTGACCTTGGTATTCTCGGAGTGAGAATCTAGGAGGTGTGGACTTTGTTGGATTTGGTAGAGGGAAGGAGGAAAGAAAAATCGTATTCAACAACCAAGAAAGTGGGAGGGGTTTTGAGTCTATGTATAGACTTGTGCTCAATTCTTTAGAAAAAGGTGCACGATCGTTTAGGAAATAGGTTTGATCATTTAGTGAATCTCGCTCTCGCGCGTGATCGCTTAGTAAAAGCTATATGATCGTTTAGGAAACTACGTGTGACACGATCGTTCAGGCTCTCGTGAGCTAAACGATAGGCAGTGTACAATTATGAAGGTTTTATCCGATTCCTTAGCAAAAATTAAAACTATTTTCATTTTATTCTTCAGTTATGAAAACTGAATGCAACTTCCCACTTTCACATACGGTTATGAAGAAAACCACCAACAATTATCTCATAATTGTTTTAAATATAAATAATATAATAACTAATTTATCATATTATATTTATAACCTATAGTTTTAATATCACATCATAAGCAACATTTAAACCATAGTTCTTTTCTCCTTTACTTGATATAAATCATATTTATATTATTTTCCTCTAATTAATTTATCTCATACATCATATCAACTATATCATATATGATTGACCAGTTTAATCAAATCATATATAATCAAACTTCTTCTTGTCAATTTGAACACTTCAAACTGACCCAAAAACTTATTCTCAACTTGAACTCATTGAGCTACCAATGGGACCTTATGGACTTGTAGCTTGAAGCTCCAACGGTACGTGAATAGCTAACTAAACTCTTTAGCCACGAGATCCACCATCCGTTAACTGTCGAGCACTCCACTAAAGACCGACAGTTGCACTTTTCTCACCAATAGTGTATTTCTGTGTCCATCAGATATAACCAGCCAATAGTATGATAACCCTTCACAGATGCTCGTAAGTATAGCTGGGCCAATTTATCGCTTTTCCCCTATAGTTACATCTAACTTCTTAAGTACCATCGATCCCTCTAATGAATAATACAACATAGTCCTACTATGTGTGGACACCTCTCGGGCCATTAGAAGATGTGTGGTGCCATATCATTCATGCCCCGTAATTAGCACTTAAGGTGCAATTTATCTACTTACCCTTGCTTCGAGGAATGAGTGAATTCCATCTTGTGTAGCTGAGTTTCCAGCTCACAAATTAGACAAATCCCCAAAGTGGTAGGTTTGAGTTGGCAATCTAGCCATTCACACCCATGCAAATCAAAGGACCGCCCTCAAAGGTAGGAGTTCCCAACTCACTCAGGATTAAGATCATGTTACCTATGGTCATCCTAGTGAAGTGAAGCCTCCCTTGGCTCGCACATTCATCAAACCACAAAGGTCAGAATGCACCAACTCTAAAGGCTCTTTGGCTCGATAACCTTTTCCAGTAAAAGGTCTTTTAGTAATCTTGCCTTCAAGGTAAGATTCGCACACCAGTAAAGAATTTTTCTCTAACTCGCTTAGAAGTTCATTCTTCACCAACCTCTAAATCCTATTGAGATTGATGTGCCCTAATCGAAGGTGCCAAAAAGTTTGGCATTTTCCTTAGGAGAACATTTTTGTCATTTATTTTGAGTTACGACAGTTTTAAACATCTCTATGTTATGGAGGGAACTCGTTGCTAACGGCCTTAGCACATACAAGTTGTTTTCCAGATTTGCTAAATAGATTTCAATTCCATCTTTATGAATAAACAATTTATTCAATACAAAATTAAGAGTATATTTACATTTAATCAGACACTTTATAGAAATAAAGTTCCTCTTTAACTCAGGAACTACATAAACATCTCATAATGATAAGCTTCTTCTGTAAAGTCAACTGGAGCCCTCGCACTGCCATAGCTGAGACGACGTGCCCGGTGACTACTCACATCGTCATCTCTCTAGCCTCTAGCTGCCGCCAGGATCTAATCCTCTAAAAAGAAGAACAAACATGATTAGTGGCTCCAAAGTCAATAATCCAGGCAGAATCATCATTCTCCACTAAACAGGTTTCCAAAACTAGTAAATCATATTTACCTTGTTTTTCCTTGGCCTTAGCCTTCTTCTTCTCCTTGATCCAGTGAGGATAATTCCTCTTTCAGTGCCCATCCTGGTTGCAATGGAAACATTTTCCTTTGTCAATGGGCACTTGTCGCCTTCCCGCTGGGCGACAGACTGTGGGTTACCAGGTGCATTCCCCTTCCCCTTACCATATTTCTTCTTCTTCCAGTTGGAAATGTTAGAAGTAGAAGGTGCAGACTTTGTTCCTGAGGTTGAACCCTTATGAAACTTCTTTTCCTTACTTTTCAGCAAGGATTGGAATGTCTGCAACTCGTTGAGGAGAGTTGTAAGGGTATAGTCCACTTTGTTTAGTATCACGTTACTAACAAAATGCAGGAAGCTATCCGGCAACGAGTGCAGGATGATGCTAACCTGGCTGCCCTCATTGATGCACGACCCATTCATCTCCTCTACATTGAAGTGGATCATCAAGTTAAGCACATGTTCGTGAACCGAGGTGCCTTCCTCCATTTTGAAGTTGAAGATGCATTTGAGAGCTTCATGCTTGATTTGTCCAGACGTCAGACGGTTGTCCGAACATTCCATACTAGGCTCCATGATCTCATGTGCTGAGACCATAGGCTCATGCTTCTTGGCCAAAACATCATGAAGACTGAACAAGATGTAAGCTCAGGCCTTCTCGTTCGCCCATGTCCAACGCTCATAAGCCTCCCGAACATTTCGAGTGGCATTCTGAGGTGTAATGGGAGGACAATCCTCCATAAGGACGAACCTCAGGTCATCGATGATTAAAATGGTTGTGATCATGTGTTTCCAACTAGCGTAGTTTTCGCCATATAGTTTGTCGATGCTTAATAGAGCTAATGTGGCTGTAGCCATATATATGTTGCTGAAAAACGAACAAACTTAATAAGTCTATGCTATACCACGTTTTTAACACTAATTTTAGTTTTAGCAAAATAGTTTCCATGTACCCTAAGTGAAAAGACATCTATTTCGCAATGATGCCCCAGGGAGGCAGGACAAACGTCATCGGTGGGGTGATCAGATGCCCATTCAATAGGATGAGACACTCTCGACCATTAGGCAGAAACAACTCTTGTAACTGATCCTAATAGTCACAATTTTTTGGTCCAGAACTGTTAACCTTTAACAATTTCGCGTAAGTGTAACCCCTCATTTTCGGCTTAGAGTCCTACCCTAATGCACCCACCGTAGGGAAAAAGCAGATTAGGACAAGAGACTAAAGTGACCTTATCCTATACAGGAGATCAGATAAAGAGTTGTGCAAAACTACCATCCTATAGGGGGACACTCCCAGGGTGTCTCGAGGCGATGAACAAAAATGTTATCTAACCTAATGAGAGAGACCATTGGATATGTGTCACACGTCCCGCTCCCACTTACTATGAATATTCTCTCCATTCATCTTGATATTGACCTACCTAACACCATTCTTTAGGGGGACACTCCCAAGGTGCCACGAGGCTGAGGATAAATCTCATAGTGTGAACATAAAGGGTGAAATGCGAAGAGGTTTAAATGAAGTATCATATACCCCAAGTACCTCCCACTGAATGTTTTACCTAGGTGTTCATTAACTTAGACCATCTAACTAATGATTTTATCTAAGTCATTTTAATTTGCTAAAAAACAACTCTTGTCTTTGAAATTAAACAAGTTCAAGTAGTCTCATTAAACTCTTCAACAGTCTGTCCTCAAATTTGCATGCATGCATCAAATCTATCTAATTCATCTTTTCAGGTAAGTTCCCAGGTAGGGGGTGTTCTGTTTCCATCAGCTTAAATACCCCAGCTTAGACAGAACCCACATTAGACAAAAGGTCCCTTATAGATAAATTTGCTACATATTTAATCTTTTATTAGTCAATTTAATCCTATTGAACTGATTAAAAGATTAAACCTTAGGTTGCTAATCTCATTAGAACCATGATCTTAGGTCTATCTCCACCAAGTTTTAAAACACTTTTAAAATCATGATTCAAGCCTAAGTTCGCATGCATATCTTTCTTATAGATTTTAGTTCTAATTTCCTTTATAACCCTTATAAAAGAAACAACCAAAACCCATTCACATTGCCATGCACAACTAGGTATTTATAACACTTATAAATTTAACCTGTGTGTCATGCTTCATGAAATGTTCATTCATTACTATATATAATGCTTATATACTCTATATTAAACTAAGCAAACATGCTTCCATACACCCTTATACTATAACATTTATTATATAAAGATGATGCATGTATATGATTAATGCATGCATAAATATAACTCTTATATTATATGATGTATGAGCATGCTCTTATGTAATTTAAATCATGCAAACTACTATATCATAACACTTACAATGTAGGAGATGATGCATCACCAATGCATAACCTAAGGTGAGATTTCAACTATATGGCATATCATATGACATATAATCAAATATACATCCTATGTACATTCACCAAAGACTAATGGACCGGGATGATTTAGTCTAAAAAAATGGAATTAAAATTCTATCTATTACATAACACCATCGAGCCAACCAGTTCATAGGCGAACTGGGTCTTGAACCACCCGGGCGAAGCCTCCTTGATCGTTTAGTAAACTGGCTGAGTATCCACGGTCGTTTAGCTATGATCGAGTACCATTTACAAAGCATGAAGCACTCAATCGTTTAACGCACTAACATTAAACGCGTAAGTCTAAACGATCGTTTAGACGATGATGTTGCTGTGAAGCACGATCATCTAGACGATCATAGAGCAAGCACTTAAGTAACCTTTACTCCGCGATCGTGTCGTTAGTGACTAAGCGATGAAGCTTGCTGAGCTACACGATCGTTTAGTGCGCGCGCGTCAACCTTACTGTCGAGTATTCTATACTCAATGATCTCTTACCCCATAGTTTACACGACCTGACCAATGCTTGGTCGTGTTCATCCTCGAAGTACTGTGCAACTCCTTGCCTTGAAGCTTCATCACGAGCGACTCATAATGACTCAATCTCTTTGAATTACGAACTCGATAGCAAGTTAATATGCCTAAAAACACAGGGGCCCTTACAATTAACTTTGAATGTAAAAGAATTAAATAACTAGAGGCAACCATCCCAGAAAACTCCATTAATCCACATCCACAAACACATGTTTAACACTTAAACAGAATGTAGACGTGCTTTACCCACGAATAATGCAAATGCTATTCTATCCTTCAATGGATTTGGAATATCAGAACCTGACTCTGATACCAATTGAAGGAACTCATATCAAAGAGTACCTATGAGCGAAAACAAGATCGTTCCAAATCCATTGTGACAGAAATACGAGCATTCACAAACATACACAGTAGTTATGCATTTTAGAACAAATTACGGCATGTTATTAATAATTAAATACAAAGTAACGAGAGACATACCTTTGAAGAACTCTACTTCTGCCTTTCTCTCGCTCTCGCTTGGAACAACACCTCTCGCTATCTCTGTGATCGCCAACCCAATCGTCTACCCAAATCTCTTGTTGTTGCTCAACACCGAACGATCTTCTACACGAACAAGCAGCAACTTGGACACCATCACTCAGTGACTTTGGTATTCTCAGAGTGAGAATTCAAGAAGTGTGGGCTCTGTTGGATTTGGTAGAAGGAAGGAGGAAAGCACAATTGTATTCAATGACCAAGTAAGTGGGAGAGGTATTGAGTCTATCGTATAGACTTGTGGTTGATCGTTTAGAAAAAGGTGAACGATCATTTAGGAAACAGGTTTGATCTTTTAGACGATCATTTAGTGAATCTCGCTCTTACGCACGATCGCTTAGTAAAAGCTATACGATCGTTAGGAAACTGCACGTGTACACGATCGTTTAGAAACACTTGAGACTGTCGTGTAGGCTCTCGTGAGCTAAACGATAGGCAGTGTACAATTATGAAGCGATTATCCGATTCCTTAGCAAAAATAAAAACTATTTTCATTTTATCCTTCAGTTATGAAAACTGAATGCAACCTCCCACTTTCACGCACGGTTATGGAGAAAACCACCAATAATTATCTCATAATTGTTTTAAATATAAATAATATAATAACTAACTTATCATATTATATTTATAACCTATAGTTTTAATATCACATCATATGCAACATTTAAACCATAGTCCCTTTCTCCCTTACTTGATATAAATCATATTTATATAATTTTCCTCTAATTAATATATCTCATACATCATATCAACTATATCATATATAATTGAACCAGTTTAATCATATCATATATAATCAAACTCCCTCTTGTCAATTTGAACACTTTAAACTGACCCATAAACTGATTCTCAACTTAAATCCATTGAGCTACCGAGGGGACCTTATGAACCTGTAGCTTGAAGCTCCAACGATACGTGAATAGTTAAATAAACTCTTTAGCCACGAGATCCACCATTCGTTAACTGTTGGGCACTCCGCTAAAGACCGACAGCTGCACTCTTCTCACCATAGATATATTTCTATGTCCATAAGATATAACCAGTCAACAGTACGATAACCCTTCACAGATGCTCGTAAGTACAGTTGAGCCAATTTACTGTTTTGTCTCTATAGTTACATTTAACTCCTTAAGTACCATTGACCCCTCTAATGAACAATACAACATAGTCCTGCTATGTGTGGACACCTCTCGAGCCATGAGAAGGTCTGTGGCACCACATCGTTCAAGCCTTGGAATCAGCCCTTAAGAGAGCAATCTATCTACTTACCCCTGCTTCAGGGAAGAAGTGAATTCCATCTTGTGTAGCTGAGTTCCTAGCTCCCAAATCAAATGAATCCCCAAAGTGGTAGGTTTGAGTTGGCAATTTGGTCACTCGCACACATGCAAATCAAAGGACCGCCCTCAAAGGTAGGAGTTCCCAACTCACTCAGAATTAAAGTCATGTTACCTATGTCATCCTAGTGAAGTGAAGTCTCTGTCATGAACGACGTTATATAACGAGACTATACACTTCGTGGTCCGGTCTTATACAAACTCCTTTGTATAGGACGCCCCCACTCTCATGTCTCCACATAAATGATCAGGATCAGATCATTTGTAGCATGTTACAACACTTGTAACAATCTACAAAGCGGGTCGCATTTGTAGTGTCACTAGGATAAGGTTTCGCTCCTATATCCATATACCACAGACCATTTTGGTTATCACTTAAGGCATGATCCACCTGTATGTCTCCACATACATGCTTAAGTTACAACGACAACTAGGGATCATAGTTTATTGGTTTGTGGTGAAGCAAATAAATCTCATGTTTCATAGACAATAATGAAGAAAATGTCTCATATTATTACATCACAAACGTTTTTTCAATACAGTGTTTATAAACTACAGAACCCAACGAGAGTTTAGGGCATCAACCCCAACTACACTTATGCAGAATTGTTAAAGGTTAACATATTTTGGACCAAAAAATGGTGACAGTTATCAGTTACAAAAGTTGTTTCTGTCTAATGGTTGAGAATGTCTCATCCCAGTGAAGGGGCACCTGATCACTCTACCGGTGACTTTTGTTCTATCTCGCTGGGGCATCATTCCAAAATAGATGTCATTTCACTTAGGGTACATTAGAACTATTTTGCTAAAACTAAAATTGGTGTTAAAAGTGGTAATGCATAGACTTATTAAGTTTGTTCGTGGTTTTTCAGCAACTTTTAAAATGGCAACCGCCATGTTAACTATATTAAGTGCCGATAAACTGACTGGCGAAAACTACGTTAGTTGGTAAAACACGATTAATACCATTCTTATCATCGATGACCTGAGGTTCATCCTTACAAAGGAGTGTCCTCATATTCCAACTCAGACCGCTGCTTGAAATGTTCGGGAGGCACATGAGAAATGGACACAGGCGAACGAGAAGGCCCGAGCTTACATCTTAGTCAGTCTGAATGATGTTTTGGCCAAGAAGCATGAGCCCATGGTCTCTGCGTGTGAGATCATGGAGTCCCTGCAGGGAATGTTCGGACAATCTTCTGGATAGCTCAAGCACGAAGCTCTGAAATGCATCTTCAACTCCAAAATGGAGGAGGGTACATCTGTTCGAGAACACATTATGAACATGATGTGGCGGAGATGAATGAGGCCCGCATCGATGAAGGCAGCCAGGTTAGCTTTAATCTGCACACGTTGCCAAAAAGCTTCCTTCACTTTGTCAGCTATGTTGTGCTAAACAAAGTTGATTACACCCTTACAACTCTCCTCAACGAGTTCCAGATATTCCAATCCTTGCTGAAAAGCAAGGAGAAGAAGGTTGGTGAGGCAAATGTTACTTCATCATCTAAGAAGTTCCATTGGGGTTTGATCTCATGAACTAAGTCTGCACCTTCTACTTCTAACACTAAAAAGTGGAAGAAGAAGAAGGGTGGTAAGGGGAAAGGGAAGGCACCGGCTAACCCACAACCTATCACACAACGGGGTAGGTGATGACGAAAATTAGCCGTCAAAGACTTGATGAATAAAATTAGTGGGACACAATATGCGATGCATGTCTTAAGGTATGCGTTGATACTCATGCGCCGGTGGTCATGCGTTGGAATGAAACTATGTGTTAATGAATGTATGCGATGACCATGCATTCCCATCACAAGTTTTCTTGTGCTCACACCAAGTATAACGCGAACGCAAGTTTCTTGGGTGATCCGAGGTCGAACTTAGGGACTTGTAACTAAATGCTATGCAGTAATGTGTTTGTGGCGGTTGAATAAAAGAATGATGGAGGGTATAAGCTATAAACTACTCCTACTCCTAAATAACAGACAATGCAATGAGAAGTATGCACGAGAGGTAGAGACATGACAATTGTTGACGTGAAGTAAATGGATGGAAAATAGATAAAATGTGAGGAAGTCTTCATTGCAACCCTTAAGATTGACCGCAAGGGCAACCTCAACCGACGCAAGCTATGCAATCATGCTACACACACTTGTGCCTAAATCTAGGACGTATGCGGTGTATCTATGATAGCGCCGAGAAGCCTATGCCTAAGCTTCCATAACCCGCTCACGTGCTTTCGCCACATGAGCGTGATAGCCGCATACCACCGTATCCTACTTCTGGGACGCATGCAATACACTCATCATAGGGTGCATACGCTGTGTAATAGCAAACAGAGCTTATTCCTAAGTTCCCTATTCTTTCTTATGCGTTCCAATCCCCTCTCTCGAGTCTTAGATTTGGATTTTAGACTACTCTCTCAAGTATGCTTAAATGATGAATGATGCGCTCATAAGACAAGGTAACTGCATAAACTTGGCTGGCGTAAGATTATTTCTATCTCTAGTGAACATTGGCTTACATTCCTATCTCTAGTGAACACTGGCTTAATAAATAATTATTTAAACAATTTAAATAATTCTTAATTTAATATCAAATATTAAATTAATTTTACACAATTCCATCTTCAAATATTTAAATCATATTTAAATATTATTTCTCTAATTTCATTTAATTCTAATTTGAACAGTTCAAATTAACTTATCACGCTACTCTAGAACTAATCCATTTACGAGCTAGTAGGGGGACCTCGCAGACCTACAGATCATGGGCTCCAATGATCCGAGATTAATTAGATAAACTCATTAAACCGATCTAACCCTCATTCGTTAACTAATGGGTGATTCCACTAAAGCCCATAGCTGAACTTCCCTCACTGTAGATATATTATATCCACTCGATATAACCATGATTAGTAAGTTAACCCTTCATAGGTTGCTCGTAATAATGGCTGAGTTGAATCTCTATTTTACCCCCGAAATTACCTCTTGTTCCTTAAGTTCCACTGATCCCCTAATGAACAATTGGTTTGTGATCCAATCAACAAATCGAATCCCTCTCGGGCCAATGAGAGGGTGAGGCATAAGCAAGATTTACTTATGGTTCCAGACCCTTAGTTCTCAATATAGTCTGAAAAGTCTGCAGCTCATTCAATAGAGTGGTCAAGTTGTATTCAATTTTATTCATCAATGCATTCGTACAGAATTGCAGAAAAATCTTCGAAAGAGATTCTAGAATAAAACCAACTTGGCTTCTCTCATCCATCACAACACCGTTTACTTCTACCACATTAAAGCGAACCATCATGTCCCGGACATGTTCACGAACTGAGGTCCCCTCTTTCATGCGACTATTGTAAACATATTTGATAGCATCATGCCTCAAGGTGAAGGACGTTTGTCCAAACATCCCTCTCAGAGATTCCATAATCTCTTTGGCCGTACTCATACCCTCGTGTTTTTTGGCCAAAACGTCAAACAAGCTAGCGAGGATATAAGCACGAGCTTTATCATTCTCCTTGATCCATTTATCAAATGCTTCCCAAACAGTTCGGTTGGAACTAGAGCGAGGAATGGGAAGACATGCCTCCGTTAAGACAAATCTCAAATCGTCTATCTTAAGTGTCGTGTTCAAATTTGATTTCCACGTAACATAGTTATCCCCGATCAGTTTGTCCGAAGCCAATAATTGTATAATTGAACTCGTCATTATGAAATTATAAACAAATTTTATAAGTGAATTGCTTTTAAATCCAATCAATTTTTAGCAAAGTGATAATGTACCCATAATCATTATTTTTGCAATGATACTTAAGTGATTTAGAATAATTGCTATTGAGGGGCAGTCAAGAATTCCTTCATAAAAGCAAGACAGTTCTTGACCAAATACTGTCTCCAAAATAACTCATATTCCGATAGTCATTTAGTTATCATTTTCAGTCAAGATCATTATTAACACTTAGTAAGTCTTATAAGTGTAGACCCACCATTTTTAGATCTTACAAAACGGTATGAGTATGCTTCCGAAATAGAAGACTAATACCCAAGACGGAACTATAAGACCCTAATCATTTTACTGAAGCCTAGGTTGTTCCAAATCCTATGTTACAACCCTCCGAGGGGATTACCGTGGTTAACGACTAGCTAGTGTCGCCTAAAAACGATAGCAGGTGCAACATAGGAATCTCACGGTTCAAACTAATGAAGGAGGCCGTAGGACAATGTTGACACATTTCCTTCACCCACTTACTATGAACGACTTCCCCCATTCACCTTGTTATTGACCCATGCCAACACTTTCCAAATGGAGCAGTCGAGGTAAAATCAACAAGAAGCCGAGCATGGATCTCACAGTGTGAACTTTTGAGGACGTGAGAGCTAATAACTTTTATTCTCCCACTGAAGTGTTCTAAATGTTTGGATATATTTATACTTAGGTTCTTTTCAGCTAATAAAAACAACCCTAAGTCTAGGTGGTTTATCCAAGTATAACATTTATAAATGGATTTTAAACCTACGATGTCTAAGTGATAAACCGTTTTTATTACCTCACACCACTCACGAATGCTAATAAAACCGGTTACCAACGCTCAATAATTTGGCTATAATCCTCAAGTAGGATGTGTTCCGTAGACCGTCAACTTAAGTACCCCCAGCCTTCGAGAGGATTATATACTGGTTGAGTTTGTAACCCTAGTTTTACAAGTTTAACTACCTATTTTAACTATTAAAACAATTGGTTAACCTAAGTGAGCATGCAGCTGTTCTTTGTTATGGATTTTAAACGTCTAACCCAATTTTATAACAGCTTACAAAATTTTAGACATGCTAAACATCCACGAAAAACAACAAAGGTATTCAATATCTAATATAACTATTATATTAAATAAAAGAAACCCTAACATGCATACTATATATTATAACATTTTATAACATACTTTCAATGCATGTAACATGCTTCCTCGGTGGGATTTTAAATCTACATGGCATACTGTATGCACATACAAGATTTATTTAATTATAACATATGTCACATGCATAAATAATTAAACACTAACTGATATGGCTTTATTTTTGGCATAAACAAGCAAACAAAAACCTTATTATTACAAAAACAGCTTCTGAACTGCTTCCAGACTGCTTGAACTGCTCTAAAACGTACTCAAGTAGCTTGAATTGGACCAGCTAAAAACCATTTGAATGAATGGACGCAGCCAAAAATTGCATATTTATTGAGAAGGTGGCACACCCCCAAATTTAGAGTTGCGGCAGGGGCTCTAGAGGAGAATTTTGAGGAGGAACTCGAGGAGCTTCTTCAAAATGCAGAGGTTGCTGTAAATGGGGAGGCATCAGTGGACCATGTAAATATGTTATCAAGAAGTTAAAGTATTCATGGTTGCGCTCCGTCATTTTTCTCTAGTTCAGGTGGATGGTGAAAATATTGCGTTGAATATTGATTAGCACCTGCCATGTCATCGCAATACTGCGTTGCAACTCTGCGTGGCTCTCTTGTAACTCCGTTATTCTTTGGCAGAAGAAATTTTGTTGTTGAGAGAGAAGTGAACGCATCTCTGCTAGGTCAACAGCAAGGGTTGCGGTGGTGGGATGCGCCTATGATGTTCCACCAGCAACGGTTTGAGGTTGAGTGGAAATTCCTTCACCCAAACCATGTGGGTCATCAACATGTGGCGATGGAGGAGAAAAATCCGGTGGAGATGGATGAGGGGAAGATGTTGTAGGGGATGTGTTGAGTTGGGAGCAAGGAGGAGATTGGTAAAGTGTTCTGGGAGTGGGGAAAGGGGTTCCATAGGAGGGCTTGGAGGCTGAATTATTAAAGGTAAGGGGTCCAAGGGTATTTGGTCTTGTGTTGATTGCTCTTGGACTTTTTCCTTGCCTTTATTATCTTTGCGCTGCTTCTTCGGCTTGGGCTGTTGCGGCGCATTCAGATCGATGAGGGGCCGTTTAGGTGGAAGCTTGAGGCAGTGAAGAGAGTCCTTGAGAAGCATTCTCAAGATCTTTGTGTTTATGAGACCGTGGACTTTTGGCATTGGCTCCTCTTCAATACCTACACCCACAGAGAGGCATAAGCTCGAAATTTTCCAAGGAAAGAAGTACTGGCCTCTCACACGCTCTACAAAACCTCGAATTTTCTTTGCAATCAATTGGCCCACGTCAATTGGAATACCGCGTGCTATACAATATGCGACCATCACTCAATCCCTTGAAACTGTTTTATCATGCGATGTTGAGATGAGTCGCCGTTTCACCAAGTAAACCAAAAGATGCGCTTCTGGAAACAGTTTGTTGGACGCAAGGGTCTTAATGCCTTTCAAGGATACTGACCACTGAGTGTCCAGTTGTGTTAATGTTCTCAGCGCATCCACCATTTGCTCTTCTTCGGGATCATCAATAATTTTGTTGCCTGGCGCATCCGGGATGTCCTTCATCTTATATAATTCGTTGATGTCCCTTGCGCTGAATGGCACTGTCCACCCTTTCATGATCACTGCATCTTTGGTGTCATAGAGCCATCCATTATAAAAATCTCTCACTACCATAGGAATTATGATGGATGGGCATTGGCAGAATGTCTCCCACCTATGCTTCAACACAACACTTGTAATTAAATCTGGTAGTGGAGTTGATGCGGGAAAGAAACCCATCTCCATCATTATGTCATCATTTTCCTTCTTCGCTGATGGGCGCCTTTTGGTTAACACAGGCTCACTACTTCCAACTTTTGCTTTGCCCTTATCTTGAGCCAACGCAAGGCAGGACTTTTGTCCTTGTTTGCGTTACCGTTCCTTGCATTATTCTTCTTCTTCCCTTTCCCACTCCGCAACTTCTTTTCTTTTCTTCTCTCTAATGTGCTGCACATTGGCCTTGCACCGTTTCTTCTTCTCTTCCTTCTTCTTCTTTTCATCCTCTTCTTCTTCTTTCATTTCCTTTTCAAACTGCTCCGAGGCCAGCAATATGCGCTGCTTATCCTCGAGCCTTCTTCTTTCTTCTTCTGCTGAAATTGCGTTGTTACGATGCACCTCCTCATCGTGGAGTTTTTATGCCAGATCGCCTGATGCGATGATTTGGTGCGCTTGTAAAATCTTTTCTGTTTCTCCTCTTCTTCTCTTTTTCTCTTTTCCTTCTCTTCTACTATGCATTGTAAAAATTGGGGGTCACTTGTTGACCCTTGCGGCGCATTCTCCTTGCGACGCCGCATTAGAGGGGTAATGTCCGGATCTTCTCTGTCTTCAGTCGCAACCGTCCTGATACGCGTTGATGATTCTTGAGGTTGCGCTGATTCTTTTTCTTGTGGTGACACCCCCTCTTCCACTCTTGCGGTGGTGGATTCTCCGTCGACATCTGGGCTTTCCGCCCTCTTCTTCTTTTCTTCTTTCTCCAGGCGCTTCTCTTCTCGCATGCACTCTCTCTTCTCACTTGACTTCTTTTATTTTTTCTCCTTCTTGGTTGAGCCTCTTCATCTCTATCTACCCGCTTCTCCTTGCTTTTTCTTTTCTTCTTCTCTTCAGCCGTTTTCGGCAGCGTCTTCGCTTCCACATCCTCAAAAGCGACCCTGATGGGTCCCTCATAAGATTCTATTTGAACAGTTTCCTTAGGATCTGCAACGGCCAGGACGCTTCTCTGTGAAGCTACTGCCATCTCCTCCTCCGAAGGCAAGGGCTGATTAACAACTCTGGCTTCGGGTAGCCCTCCCTCTTTCTCCATGTTGCTCAAAATGCTCCAAAATACCTCCTTGTCATCTCTTCTTTTCTTCTCACTTTCTGATGACGGTACTGGGAGTGGGGCACTCTCCGTGCTCGACCCCTCTCAGATTAGGAGTTGTTTGGCTACAGTAAGTTTTTGCCGCAATTTTTCGGCGATTCTTTGGGCGGGCTTAGGCTGGGCGGCGAGGCGACAGCTAACAGCGAGGAATGCCCCTCTCGTGCGGTGACGAGGGCTTAGGAAGGTGATGAAGGTAAGGAAGATGAGTGTGAGGATTGTTGATGACATAATTTTATATCTTTAAGCATGTGGACAAATATAAATGTGAATAAATGAACAAGTATATGCATTGGAAACATAAACTTGGTGACAAAGGTGGAGATGGAATAGGGATGTTGTATTATGCTTATTCACACTTTATACGATACTACTTCTAAGTATGCGTTGTTAACTATATGCTTGTAGTATGCTATGGAGTAATGCGTTGTCACAAGTTTCCTTGCACTGAAACCAAGTATAATTCCAAGCAAGTTTCTCAGAATAATCCGAGGTCGAACACAGGGATTATTTTCGTTAATGCATGACTTTTGTGATACATGCGATCGGTTTTACAATTAATAAAGATTTGGTTTGTACATGAATTTAAATTGCGATAAACATAAATTGCATTGATAAAATAAAAGTGCGATAAAAGTAAAGTCCTACACTATTATGATACAAGATACAAGATTCATGATACATGATACTGAGTTCGAGACTGAATGTGAATTTAAACAAAGGATCGTGGTATGCGATGGCAAGTCTTTATGGATGAATCAGAAATAGAAAGGATAACTAGTAAAAACATCACAAGTTTGTTAACTGCGTTAAAGACATAACGAAGGTTCCGCTTTCCCTTAGCGTACACCTCTCGGTGATCAGCCGCGTTCCCATATCTCTATGGTGAAACAGGGATGAATGTGGGAATGAACGCAAGGTTTCTTCCCATCTTCATGGAATACTTCTCGTTTATTAGTTAATGCAATTCTTCCAACCCTCTTCTTCGATAGGCGGAATGACCATCTTCACTTCTTACTCTCAAGTGAAGATGTTCGTCTACATGCTTTTAGCTAAACATAATTATTTCTTTACACAGATTAATTACTATGCTTAATTCTTAATCAATTTACCCAGGGAATTAAGAATAACATCATGGATGAACGGTAAATAGACAGAATGATAAGGAAGATATAAACAATTAATTACTAAGATAAGCTTCTATACATGTGTGAATGATAGAGTAAAGAAGATGAGTACAATTGATGGAAAAAGACATAGAAACAAATACAAAAGAGTGTCACGTCTTGACACAGATTGGACGGAGGTTTTTGCTTGCTGACGTGTGGAATGCATGAAGAGAAGAGGCTACCCTTCTCAGCTTTGCTCGTCTGGTATAAGTGACCTTTCGTATAGAGCTTTCAACGGCAGGGATTGAAAGAATTCTTTGCCCGGAGACTCACCTCTCGACCTTGTCTCTTAATTCTTCCCGGATCTACTCTGATCAAGCACTCAGACCAGTCTCTCTCTCAGATCAATATACAATTCTCCTGTCTCGAGTATATACAAGAATCAAATCTTTCTGTATCAAGTATATTTCTTCAATGGAATTGCAGAAGCTATTTATAGGCGAAGCTTTGACTCTTTGCATTGTGATCCCCACTTTCTTGTTAAGGCCATTTCTGAAATGGTGGAGTAAATATTCCTTCTGCTACGCAATCAATCCCATCAGAAATGCACAACTGACAGCTATACACACATCTGAATCCTCTGCAATTGTGTTGCACTTTACATCTTCAATCGTTTGCCCGCTTGTGGTGTTTTTTTTATTACCGCATGCGGTTGAAATTGTGTTGATCGCAAAGCTCTTGATCGATTGTCGCATGTGCCGTCATTGCATTGCTCGTCTCTCATTCTTGATTGACGGGCGCAATGCGACGTAGATGTGTTGTTTATTTTATCTTTGTGCCATGAATGCATGTGGTGACTTGATTTCCTGCAAAACAGAACTAAAACATTCTTTTCTACTATCGCAATGGTGTCAGTGGGTGTATTGACGAAAATTTATAATTCTCGCATTTCTTAGCCAATTTCCATACTATTGACGCAACTTTTCTTCCTTTTAGCCCAAATATCTAAATAAAATTGTATAAATAACTTGTATTTCTACAAGTTATCAATTGCTCGGCCATGGTTTCGATTGAGTGGAAGAGTTGGAAAATTCTTAAGACTTAGGAAGAAATTTCAAAGGTCTGGTATGCAGAGGATTTGCTTAGGGTTTTCTTTTTGCTAGAGACTCAAGTAAACTTCATCAGATGAAGGAGGAGAGGATTTATAGGTTGGGCCTTGATGGTCCCAACGCAAACTCTGCATGCAGGCTTTGAGATTCTCAAAAAGTCTGCCCGTCGCACTCCTCGCATTTATGAATTAGCAAAAAAGGACGTCCTTTCGTCTGCTAAGTCATCATTTCCTTGGAAGCTTAAACGATTAAATACTCTCATCGCAAAAAGATTTTTATCTTTTGTATTTTATTTGGACGGGCGCAAAGTTAAAGATTAACGCAATGCATCCGTTACCATAACTGCATATTTGCGGAGGACAGGCAACGCCACATGCATTAGCACAACACACCCCTCAGCTCAGCGCATTTCTGGAGGACGGGCGTAGGGTATTTCTACTGGCGCAACACTACCTCGACATAGTGTGTTTTCGCTAAGGACGGGCGCAGAATACATACACGCGCAAACACCCCTCAGCGCAATGCATTTGAGGAAGATGGACACAAAGTGTATCTTATCAACGCAAGATACACCCGTCATCGCAATGCATACCGGATGTTTATTATTATTAATTTTTTAATTATATTTTTATTTCATCAACATCGCAAGTCTATAAGACTTTGCGGTGTTCATTTTCTTTTTGGTCAATCATTCATGGAGATTTAAGAACAACGCAAACTACAGCAGAAAAGTAAGTAAATTGAACTAGGCATGAAATTAACGCAATTTGAATTGAATTAGAAGTACATTTATAAAGCAGTAAAAGCTAGTTTAAGAAAACAGTAAATAGCGCAATGAAGAAAGCGGTAGATAAAGCTGTAAAGAAAGCATTAATGAAAGCAATAAACATAGATTTTAGGGATGCAAACTGAAAGACAAATTCCTCAAGATTACCGCAATCTTCATCCCAGCAGGCGGTCAGACTTGCCTGCGCAATGTCATCAAGGACATTGTTCCTTCCCATGAGATCCCAGGGCTTCTGAATTACTTGGCAGCATTCCCGGTGTTTGATTGCGAAGCTCGATTGCCAATTGCCCTACTTGGACCTCCATGTTCCCTATAGAATACGCCTGCGACTGCATGAATGCATCATTTTTCTCAATGTATTGCTTCAGCAGAGCTTCTAAGGATGGTGAATTTATAGAAGTGTTTGATGTGGATGGTTGGTTGTGTGGTTGCCTTTGGTGACTCTAATTCTGATTTTGGTGAAAAGTCGGAGGATTTCCTCGATTCCCTGAATTGTTGTTCTAATGATTCCTCTGGCCTACTTGATCATTGTTACCTCCCCAATCGAAGTTATGGTGATTATGCCAACTTATAAGTGTTGCTGTAAGAGTTGTTTTTTATAACAAACACTGACTGTGGCTTTGATGGGCACATTTCTGCAGCATGACCCCCTCCGCATTGGACACAACTTATTGCGGCCACTTGCGCCAGCGCATTGGGTTGCGCTGCACTTTGAGAGAGGGTACCTTGGTTAATTGCCATCGTTTGGAGGAGAGAGGTCACTGCGGCCCTTTGTGCGGCCAAGGTTGTCATTGTATCCGCTGGTACAATGGCATTTTCAGTTCTTCTTCTCTCGGGACCTCTTCCCTCATATCCGTCATCCACCCAATCATTCATGTTTCACGAAATGCAATCCAGGATGACCTTGGCTTCTGTATAGGTCTTATCCATAAATCCTCCCGCTGCGGAGGCATCAGCAACAGCTTGCGTTGATCTGTTCAAGCCGTTATAAAAAGTCTCCATCTGAATGCAATTGGGAATCCTGATATGCAGACATTCTTCACCAATCTTCTGAAACGCACCCGTGCTTAGAGGCTCGTTCTTCATTTGCTCAAAATTCAACACATCCCTCCGTCTCCTTGCGTTAACTGCTGGAGGAAAGAATTTCTTCATGAACCGCTCCACCAACTGGTCCCATGAAGTTATTTCATTTGGCTCCAACGAATGAGCCCACCTCTTTGCCTCATCCCTCAGTATGTACGAGAAGAGGTATAGTCTAATTCCTTCAAGAGTCAGCAACCAGGTTGGAGAATGTGTTGCACATTTCTACGAGCTGGTCAAATGGCATTGCGGGAACCTTGTAGACCTCCGAACTAATTCCGCAATTTTGGGGATCAATTTGTAAGCATGAATCGACTTTTATCTGCAAAACTTTTCATTCTCCTCCACCATTGGTTTCAAAATCCGAGTGAGAAGTCGTAAAGATTCGGCACTGCAATAGTTTCTCATAGGGATGTTTGCAGTCTGCAATAGAAAAACCAGGATATTGGCACTGGCCATTCACCCCTTGATTCCCTTGCGGGGCTGCTCATTGTTAGCCATATTTACTCTTCTTCGCCTGATTCGGTTCTGGCGTGCCCTTGCACAAAAAGTACGCTTGATCTCTGGGTCAGCTTCGAATTGTAGATCAGTTCCAGTACTCATAAATCGTCCGCCTGCTCTTCGCGATAAACACACAGTACAACAGAGATCTGTCCTGCAAAATACCACAAAAGTATTCAACACTAAACCACTACCAATCCCCGACAACGGTGCCATAAACTTGTTCGGTTATTTTTTTTTAATCTTTAAGCATATGGACAATGATGAAGCCATAAACTTGATGACTAAAATTTATAATGTTCTTTATCCAACTCTAACGCATGGCTTATGAATGAAATTTGATGTTGTGATATGCGCTCAAGTGTTTTGCGATAAAGTTACTATTGCGATACTACGTTCTAAGTGTATGCGTTGATAGTGATGTTTCGTACTATACGATGATGTAGTGCGTGTCACAAGTTTTCTTGCAATGGAACCAAGTATAATTCCAACGCAAGTTTCTCAGAGTGATCTGAGGTCGAACACGGGGATTGTTGTCATTTATATGCGATACTAATGTGGTATATACAACCGGTTTTTATAAAGAATAAAGAATTTGATTTGACATAAATATAAATTGCACTAAAGTAAAATTGCGTTGAAAGTAAAATGCGTTGTAAATAAAATGCGTTAATAAAGTAAATGTCTAAACTACTATGATACATGGGCAAGGACTGGCTGTGAATTTGTACAAAAGAATTTAATGAATGTGATGGCAAGTCTTGTGAATGAGGCAGAAAGAGAATGAGTAGAGAGAAAGAACATCGCAAGTTTGTCAATTGTGTTAAGGACGCAACTAAGGTTCCGTTTTCCCTTGGCATACACCTTTTAGTGATCGGTCGCGTTCTCATACGTCTATGGTGAAACAGAGATGAACGTGATGAATGTAAGGTTGTTTCCATCTCTGGAAATACTTCTCACTTTAGTTAACGCATTCTTCCAACCTTCTCTCGATAGGCGAAATAACATCTCCACTTCTGCTCTCACAGGTGAAGATGCCATCGAGCATGCTTTAGCTAAACTTAGTTGATTTCCTTAACACAGATTAACTCACTCGCTTAATTCTTCCTTTTAACCCAGAGGATTAAGAACACATCATGGAGAAAATGGTTGATGAATGTATGGAAAGGGACAGAGGGATGATAATGATGATGATAATCACATTTAAATCTAAAGATAAGTGTTTGATACATGATTTGTGAATGACAGATTAAAGAAGATGAACACATAAGATGAATTGAAAGAATAGAAACAAATACGAAAAGCGTTCAACGTCTTGACATAGATCCCGATCGGAGACTTGTTTTGCTTGCCGACGTATGGATGAAGTGCAGAGGAAAGCTTTCCTCTCAGGCTTGCTTTTCTGGTAGAAGTGACTCTTTTGCACAGAGCTTCAGGTTCGAGAATCGGAAGAATTCCTTGCTTGGAGACCACTTTTTAGCCTTGCCTTGTCGATCTCCAGATTTTCTTGTAAAGTCTCTTCAGACCAGCCTCCCTTCCTTGCAATGAATTCAAGAAGACTATTTATAGACAAGACTTTGGCTCTTTAAATTTTTGGTCCTACTATATAATTCTAATAATTCCTGCCATGGCGTAAATGGAAAAATTCTCTATGCTTCACGATTAGTCCTGTCAGAATTGTACAACAAAAAAGCTGTACACTTGTCAGCATCGTCCGCGAATGCGTTGCTCTACACATCTTCGATCGATCGCCGCATACGGTGTTGTTTTTTTATTACCGCATGCGGTTGAAATGTGTTAATCTCTAGAGTCCATGATCGATCGTCGCATGCGCCGTCATTGCGTTGATCATTTCTTCGTTCTTGATCAATTGGCGCATGCGATGTAGATGCATTGTACATTTTGTCTTCGAGCCATTAACGCATTGCAGTGACATATTTCTTACAAAACAGAGACTGGAACATTCTATTTCGCCATCGCAATGGGGTTAGTGGATGCGTTTATGAAATTTTATAAATTTTCGCATTTCTCAGTTAATTCTTATACTATGGACGCAATTTTCCTTTCTTTTTGCTGCAATATCTAATAACACAACACACAAATAACTTGTATTTCTACAAGTTTACCATGTATCGCTATGCATGTTTGGCAAACAGAGCTTATCTTCTAAGTCCCTATTCTCTGCTTATGCAGATCTAATCTTACTCTCTCGAGTCTAAATTCTAATCGAGCTCTCTCCAAGTTTAGGTTCTTTCTTTAAACTCTCTCTCGAGTAGCTCTAAAGGGGTGTTGGGTGCAACATAAGAAAGATGATCGGCATGCAATGAAAACCTAAGGTCATGTTAGCTAAGTTCTTCTCAACCCATTCGATAAATTTAGCTACTCATGCGTGCTTTTAAAGAGAGTGAAAAGATGTAGATAAGCAAGTTCATTTAAAGATATAGAATCGAAATACAGAATAACAATGCAAAATAAGGAATAAAGAGCCATGGTAGCAATCTCTTGCTTCCCAAGGCTTTTTTACACTGTTCTTCTCTACTCTGCTCAAAAGATAATCTTGCTCTCGCAAGAGTCAGCCCTCTCTGTCTTTCCATGCCTCTTGGGTTCTCTCTTGAGCTGACCAGGGTGATCTTCCGACGTCTCTTCCCTTTTCTCGCTCCGCTTTCTAAGTAAAAGAAAAACTATGAACAAGGCTAAGTATCTATAGTGAAAATTATCTAACTGTCGGACTCCTTCACTGAAGGTGACCTCTAGTATTTATAGAGCTTCGAGGTGAAAGGCTTCTTCTCTCTTATGATTGCACTGATAGGATGGCATTAATTCTCTGTCTGGTGCGCCAAATATTTGTCACCGAAAAGTTGAGTGTACTTGCTACAGTAGTTCGTTAACGACTTGTCAACTTAATTCGGAATCGACCGTCATTAGCTTTCTGTCCCATCGTGATTTATTATGCTTTTCACCCGAATGCGCCCACTAAGTTATGTCGGCTCTATGCGGCAACCTTCTTGAATAGATACTTACGAGCACAAATGACCGCATAGCCTTGTGTCAACGCAATCTTTTGATGCGCTCGGCCGTTGATTTCTTTGGATCGCATTTTCTGCCTTGCATCAACGCATATTCTACACAAAAATACATAAGTTAATTGTTTTAATGCGATTGACGCATGCGACCGTAATATTGTGAACTTAATGCTTTTGGACGCAATCTTGTATATTTTTATCAACGCAAACCTGCATTGTTTTATAACTTAGCACTGTAATAACATGCATTTCTACCCGTTATCAGTTGGTAACCGGTTTTATAAGCATACGTGAGTGATGTGAGGTAATAAAATGGTTTATCACCTAAACATCGTAGGTTTAAATCCATTTATAAGTGTTATACTTGGATAAACCACATAGACTTAGGGTTGTTTTTATTAGCTGAAAAAGAACCATATCCAAAAAAAATAGAACACTTCAGTGGGAGTTCAATAACTTCTATATGATAATGTTATTAGAAAACTTCAGTGCGAGATTAATAATATAAATGATATGTTATTTTTAGCTCTTACATCCTTAAGAGTTCACAATCTAGATTTAAGCGATACTTCGTGTCACCTTGGAAGTGATCTCCATTCGGAAAGTATTTTTTAGCTTAAATTTAGGTTGCGGTGAATAAGGGGAAGTTATTCGAATAGAAATCAAGTATATGATTTCAACTNTATTTTTTAGCTTAAATTTAGGTTGCGGTGAATAAGGGGAAGTTATTCGAATAGAAATCAAGTATATGATTTCAACTGCCACGTCTCCATATAGTTCACACCGTGAGATTCATATGACGCTTCGTGTCACCTTGGAAGTGACCTCCATTCCTGCATAGTAAGTGGGTGAAGGAAATAAGTCAACGTATTCAACGGTCTCTTCCGTTAGTTTGGACTGTGAGATTCCTATGTTGTGCCTGCTGGGGTTAGCTTTAAGCGACCCTTTGCTCGTCGTTTAACGATGGCTATCCCCTCGGAGGGTTATAACATAGGATTCGGAATAACTCAAGCTCAAGAGATGGATAAGATTTCTTAGGTCCATTCCCAACCTTGGCTTCCACTATGGTAGCATAGTTGGGGCCGACCTCTAACGTCTAAAAACAGAGGGTTACACTTACAGAATTATTAAGTGTTAATAATTTTTAACCAAAAGTGGTACCTAAATGAGTATCGGGATATGAGTTATTCTGGAGATAATATTTAGTCAAGAATGTCTTGTTGTAGTATTGTTGCAAAAGAATAATCTTGGGTATATTATCAATTTGCCAAAACTTGATTGGATTTAAAAGCAATTCACTTATAGAATTTGTTTATAATTTCAGAATGACGAGTTCAATAATACATTTGTTGGCATCGGATAAACTAATTGGGGATAATTATGTGACCTGGAAATCAAATTTGAACACGATACTTGTGATAGACGATTTGTGGTTTGTCTTAACAAAGGATTGTCCTCCCATTCCGAGCTCTAATACAAACCAAACTGTTTGGGATGCGTATGATAAATGGATCAAGGTGAATGATAAAGCCCGAGCTTATATCCTTGCCAGCATATCTGATGTTTTGGAAAAGAAACATGAGGATATGAGTACTGTCAAAGAGATTATGGAATCTCTACGAGAGATGTTTGGACAACCGTCCTTAGGCATGATGCCATAAAGTACGTTTACAACAATTACATGAAAGAGGGGGCCTCTGTTCGTGAACATGTCCTGGACATGATGGTCCACTTTAATGTGGCGGAAATAAACGACATTGTTGTTGACGAGAGAATTCAAGTTGGTTTTATTCTAGAATCTCTTCCGAAGAGTTTTCTGTAATTTTGTACGAATGCATTGATGAATAAAATTGAATACAACTTGACTACTCTGCTGAAGGAGCTACCGGCTTACCAGACAATGTTGAGAACTAAAGGTCTAGAATTCGAAGTAAATGTTACAACTGTTGAAAAGAGAGGAAAGTCCTCCAAGCCTAATGTTGCCTCTTCTTCAAAGAGTAAGAGTATTCCTGTGAAGAAGGGCAAAGGGAAAAGGAAGAAGAAACCTGCTGGAAAGAAAGGGAAGGAAAACGCTGCAGATAAAGGAAAGTGTTTCCACTGCAACGAAGAAGAGCACTGGAGGAGAAATTGCCCTCAATATCTTGCCTAGAAGAGAGCAGAGACAAGTAAACAGGTAAACTAGTTCCTGAGGACCGCTTGCTCAGCTTGACCAGAATAAGCTTGACCAGAATAGTTTCTGAGGACCAAGTGGGACCTTTAGGTTTATTGGATTTCTATTAAGCAAAACATCTATTCAATAACAACTTATTGAATTTTCAGAATAAGTTCTATTGTTTACCAACCACGAGTTTTAGGACATAAAACCTAAAAAACTCCCACTTGAACTAAAACTCCAGTGGTAACTTATATACCCAATATATAAGACTGACTTTCTGAGTTTTATAGAGAACCACAATAAACTAGGGCATCCCATACCCACAGTTTACCATTTGGTATCCCATACCAGGTTGTTCGGAGGGTTTGTTGGGTTTTATGTCCTAAAACTCGTGGTTTGTAAACAATAGAACTTATTCTGAAAAATTCAACAAGTTGTTATTGAATAGATGTTTTGTTTAATAGAAATCCAATAAACCTAAAAGTCCTTTGACTATTACATGAGTACTTGAACTTTATGTGGAGACATAAAAGTGGATTAGGTTCGAGTAAATACTCAAAATGATCTATAGTATATGAATGAGGTTGGGTGCCTTATTCTAGTAACACTATTGAATGCGACCTTCTCTGTAGTTGTTACAAATAGTTGTAAAGTGCTACAAACGAAGTGATCTTAATTCGTACATGTTATGACATAAGGAGAGGATGTCCCTGTGCAAAAAGGTTTGTACAAGATCGGACCACGAAATCAGTCACTCTTACTTTATAACATTGTTTATTGTTTAAAACTGACTATTTCAAACCGATGACCTAGGCAACTTGACCTTAATCCTGAGCTAACTATGAACTTCTGTTTATTCCGGATTATTCTTAGATTTGCATAGGTGGGGGTTGGCTCAATAGCGCTGCCTCAATAACCTCCCATTTCAGGAGTAAGACCAGATAGATAGCTGGGGACACAGGGTGTAAGACGGAATTCACTCATACCCGCTGTTCGGGATAATAGATAGGTTGTTCCCTTAAGTGCTGATTCTGGGTCTTGAACAAGGGGCCTCACCCTCTCATTGACCCAAGAGGGACTCGGTCTAATGAGTTTATCCGATTAATCTTGGATCGTTGGAGCCTATGATCTATAGGCCCGCGAGGTCCCCCTACTAGCTCGTAAATAGATTAGCTCTCGAGTAGCGTGATAAGTTAATTTGAAATATTTAAATTATAATTAAACAGAATTGAAGAAATAATATTTAATTATGATTTAAATATATGAAGATGGATTTGTGTAAAATTAATTTAATATTTGATATTAAATTAATTAGAATTATTTAAATTGTTTAAATAATTATTTATCAATTTATTAGAAAAATTAATTTATGAAATTAGTTTATAAAATTAATAATTTTTTATTTTTGAAATCAAATTGTTTTTCTAAAAATCAAATTTGGAATTTGGAAATAGAAAAATACACAAAATGGAAAAATGGTTTTTCCATTATCATCTTCAAATAGCTCACCCAAAACCCACCATCTTTAGTCTTCAATTACTCCAAGCATAAGCTGCATCTCATGCAGCTATCTTCTTTGCATGATGGTCTGTAATATATTGAAGAGATTAGAGTGAATTTGAGGCATGCAATCAATAGAGTTTTTGCTGAAAAATTCGGTTGAAGAAGGAGTTCTTCATTTGGGTTGCTGCTGTGAGTACTTCTCCAAGTTCCCTTCGTTCAAGCTTATTTTTAGTCCCAGAACTCAATCTAGAACACCAAGAGAATAGTAGGGAAGATCTTAGGGTGGTCTACAATAAGATTTGGAGAGATTTGCAGCTGGAAATCGAGATTTCAAGAGGACTACAAAGGCATGACTTGAAACCCACTTATTGCTGTATTAGCATGCTTTCGTTTTTTCCAAATTAATGAATTAGAGTGCTTATTAATCCTTGTCGCTTCCACTACGTGATGATATGATCCAATAGTAAAATCGTGTTGCGTGAACTTTCCATCGAAACTACTAAAACTTCAACAAGAGTTGTTGAAGCGCTTACTACATCAACAAGCGTTGTTGATGGAAGTTCATCTAGTAGATCAAATCCACCTCAAGAGTTTAGGGAACCTCGACGTAGTGGGAGGGTTGCGAACCCACCTATTCGCTATATGGGTTTCATTTAAATCCTGGCTATGGTAGCCGATGGTAAGGTTGAGGATCCGTTGTCTTACAATAAGGCAATGGAGGATGTTGACTGGGATGAATGGGCCAAAAGCCATGGATCTTAAGATGGAGTCTATGTACTTCAACTCAGTATGGGATCTTGTTGAACAACCTAACAGGGTTAAACCTATAGGTTGTAAATGGATCTACAAGAGGAAATAGGGTGCTAATGGGAAGGTGCAAACCTTCAAGGCTAGACTTGTGGCAAAGAGGTATACCCAGGTGGAGGGAGTGGACTATGACAAGACTTTCTCGCCTGTTGCCATGTTGAAGTCTATCTACATCCTCCTATCCATTGCCTCATATTATGACTATGAGATATGGCAAATGGATGTCAAGACTACCTTTCTGAATGGTAATCTTGAGGAGGCCGTTTATATGGTGCAGCCCGAGGGATTCATAACCGAAGGTCAAGAGCAAAAGGTTTGCAAACTGAATCGATCCATTTATGGGCTGAAACAGGCATCTCGATCTTGGAACATAAGGTTTGATACTACGATCAAATCTTACGGCTTTGACCAGAATGTTGATGAGCCTTGTGTATACAAAAAAATCATCAACAGTTCATTAGTTTTCCTAGTGTTGTTTGGAGGCAATATCCTACTCATTGGGAATGATGTAGGTTTACTGACTTCAGTTAAGAACTGGCTAGCGACCCAATTCCAAATGAAAGATTTAGGAGAAGCTCAGTTTTTTCTTGGTATTCAGATCTTTTGGGATCGAAATACAAAGTGGTATCTCTGTCTCAGGCATCGTACATTGACAAGATATTGATCAAGTACTCAATGCAGAACTCTAAAAGGGACCTATTGCCTTTTTGGCATGGAGTTACATTGTTTAAGGAACAGTGTCCTAAGACACCTCAAGAGGTTGAGGAAATGAGATGGGTCCCCTATGCATCTGTCGTTCGCAGTTTGATGTATGCGATGTTATGTACTAACTTCATCTGCTACATTATGGGGATAGTCAGTAGATATCAGTCTAATCTAAGACAGGTTCACTGGACTGCCGTCAAGAAAAGCCTCAAGTATCTTCGGAGAACGAGGGACTACATGCTTGTGTATGGATCTAAGGATTTGATCCTTACTAAATACACGAACTCTTCTTTTCAGACTGATAAGGATTCGAAAATCCACTTCAAGATCAGTGTTCACTCTTAACGTAGGGGCTGTAATATGGTGAAGTATAAGCAGGGGTTTATTACTAACTCCACGATGGAGGACAAGTATGTAGCGGCTTGCGAAGCTACTAAGGAGGCCATTTGACTCAGAACGTTCTTGACTGATCTGGAATTATTCCATACTGTTTAGGCTCATCACTAATAGTGGTGCTACGGTCTCATCCGCGAGATTGTGCATCGAGGGGACATAATAGTCACAAAGATAGCTTCAGAGAACAACGTTGCTAACTCGTTTACGAAGGCTCTCATGACTACAGTTTTTTAGGGTCACCTACAGAGCATGGGTCTACGGGACTGTCCGTGATTGGACTAGAGCAAGTGGGAGATTTTGTACTGGGCCTTAATGCCCTAGTTTATTGTTTTGTACTGGGACTCGTTTTAGGACAAGTGGGAGATTATTGGGGTTGATGCCTTAAATCTCGTAGGGTTCAGTAGTTTGTAAACACGTGTATGAACAAACATTAGTGATGTAATAATATGAGATAATTTCTTCATTGTTATCTATGAAATATGGGATATTTTAGCTGCATTAACCACAAACCAATAAACTAAGATCCCTGGATATCGTTGTAACTTAAGCATGTATGTGGAGACATATAAGTGGATCATGCCTTAAGTGATAACCTAAATGGTCTATAGTATATGGATAAAAGAGGGAAACCTTATCCTGGTGACACTACGGATACGACCCGCTTTGTAGATGTTACAAGTGTTGTAAAGTTCTATAGATGGTCTGATCCAGATCATTCATGTGGAGACATGCGAGCGGGGTATCCTATACAAAGGAGTTTATATAAGATCGGATCATGAAATGTTTAGTCTCGTTATATAACCCCGTTTATGATAGAGACTTCCATTTCACTAGGATGACCATAGGTAACATGACCTTAATTCTGAGTGAATTGGGAATTCCTGCCTATGCGGGCGGTCCTTTGATTTGCATGGGTGCGAGTGGCCAGATTGTCGACTCAAACCTACCACTTTAAGGATCAAATCCTTATCTCCATACACAATTTTAATAACTGAAGAATAAAATGAAAAGAGTTTTCATTTGTTGAAGGATCGCATTATTGCATACCAATCGATCGAGTGAAAAGAGAGAGCTATATAATAGCCCTCTGAGAGAGTGAACGACGAGCAAGTTAGCTACACGACTACCTTGTTTATTAAACGATCGAGTACCCTTTGTCTATACGATAGACTTTCTATTTCTCCCACTTACTTGATCATGTAATGCGATCGTATACATCCTTCTTCCCTCTACCAAATTCACACAGAGCCCACACCTCTTGGATTCTCACTCCAAGAATACCAAGGTAGCCTTCTGGTAGTGTCTACCTATTGTTCGAGGGATAAGTGTTGTTTGTTCTTGATCGAGGAGATTGCTGAGGCGTGACGTTCGTGTTAGTGAATGATCGTGCTGTTACATCGAGGGAACAAGAAGAATAGTTCTTCAAGGGTAAGTTCTCTTGATCCTTAGTATTTTTCTTTTGTAGCATATTGTAATTTACTCTAAGATACATAATTGTGGTTGTATGTTTGTAAATGTTTTATTCTTTCTCAATGGGCTTGGAAAGATCTTGCTTCCGCTCATTGGTTCTCTTGAATAAGAGATTCTTCAGATTTAACCATGATTAGTTAGTTGATCCTTCACAGGTTGTCTGTATTAACAGCTGGGTCAAAATTTACCATTTTACCCCTGTAATACATCTTGCTCGTTAAGTCTCCACTGATTCACTAATAAATAATTGTTTATGGTCCTACCAATAAATCGAGTCTCTTTCAGCCATAGAGAGGGTGGGGCCCCTTGTTCAAAACTAGGAGTCAGTACTTAAGGGAACAACCTATCTACCATCCCTGAAGTAGGTGAGAAGGAATTTCATCTTGCATAAATATATTCCCAGCTATCTACCCGGTCTTACCCCTAAAGTGGAAGGCTTATCAAGTGGCGTTGTTGAGACTCTCTCACCCATGTAGATTAAAGAATAATCCAGAATAAACTAGAGTTCATAGTTAACTCAGGATTGAGATCGAGTTATCTTAGGTCATCAATTTGAAATAGTCAGTTTTTTACAGTAAATGGTAGATACAAATAAAAAGTGACTATTTCATGATTCGGTTTTATGTAAACATCTTTTGCATAGGATGCCTCCACTCGCATGTCTCCACATGAACGATTTCAGAATCACATTGTTTGTATCAAATACAAAACGAGTCGCATCCATAATGTCCTTAGGATAAGGTACCCAACCCTATCCTTATACTTATAGACCGCTTTGGCTATATACCTAAACTTGATCCTCTTTTATGTGTACATATAAAGTTTAATTATTCATATTATAGCTAGGGGTTCGTTAGTTTATTGGATTTTAGGTTTTACAAGTGCAATTCAAATATTTAATAATAGCTTTATCGAATAAACCTCAATAACATCTTTATTACAAATAGAATATATTTAATTTTACAAACTGCGAGTATTAGGACATACAACCCAACAAACTCCCACTTGAACTAAAACTCTAGTGGGTTTTCATATATATAAATATATGCAATATTGAGTATGAAAGAATAAATACAATAAACTAGGGCATCAAATACCCATTAATTCTCCCACTTGCCCTAGATGATAGAGTATATTAACATGCAACGGAGAAAATCAGAATCAATAAGCACTCTAATTATACTTAATTTAAGTTTAAAACATGCTTCAAAGTAACTATTATAATAGAGGGTTTGATGAACACAATAACTTTGATGAATCTTTTTCAGCACTAGCTGAGTTCCACGTAAAAGTGCTTCAATCTACAAGTAGTCCACCACGAAGATCTTCTCTACTATTCTCTTGCAAGGATTGTGTGGTGGAAACACTAAATTGAGCTGGGTATAATGAAGATATGAAGATGGTTTGGAGGGTTTTTATTTTTGTAGGGTTCTTGAAGGAGTTCTTGAGAGCTTAATCACATTATTCAGCCTAGTATTTCATTTATCATGATGCAAGTTTTTAGCTTGCATGAAGGCCAGCTTCTACTTCATGGAGAAAATGGAATTTGGTAGAAAAGGTGCCTTGCACCATAGTGGAGTTAATCTTCACTTTGAAATTTCGAATTTTGGTTCTGGTTTCAAATTTAGTTTTCAAAAATGATTTCTAAAACTAATTTCCAAATAAAACAATTGGTTAAACTCTTTAAACTGAATTAATCATTATTCGTTAACTACCAAGACATTCCACTATAGTTCAATAATTGCACTCTTCTCACTGTAGATATATTTCTATCTATTTTAATAATAATCGGTAAGTCAATCCTTCACATGTCGTTTGTATTTACAGCTGAGTCAAAGATTACCATTTTACCCCTGAAAATACATCTTGCTCCTTGAGCTCCCATTGATCCTCCATTGAATAATTGATCTATAGTCCAACTTATAAATCATAACACTCTATTCCATGAGATGGAGGGACCCCATTGTTCAAGACAAGGCATCAACGCTTAAGAGAACAACCCATCTGCTAACCCTAAATCGGGCAGGAGTGAATTCTATATTGCAAACCTATGTCCCCAGCTATCTATCCGATCTTATCCCCAAAATGGGAGGCTTATTGAGCAGTGTTGTTAGACTACTCTCATGTATGCAGATCAAAAGATAATCCCAAATAAACAGCAGTTCTTAGTTAGCTCAGGATTAAGATCGAGTTACCCTAGGTCATTTGAGTTTGAGATAGTTAATTTTAATAGTAAACAGTTGTTATAAAGAAAAGTGACTATTTCGAGGTCTGGTCTTATCCAAACTCATTGAACAAGATGCTCCCACTCACATGTCTCTACATGAATGATTTTTGGATCACATCATTTGTATCAGTATACAAAAATGGGTCGCATCGAATAGTGTCACTAGGATGAGGTATCCAATCTCATCTGTATATTTATAGACTATTTTGGCTACATACTAAAACTTGATCCATTTTTATGTCACTGCATAAAATTAAAGATTCATGTTATAGTCATGGATTCGTTTATTGGATTTTCATAGAAGGATGCAATATCAATAGTAATTTATTGAATAAAAAACTCAACAAATTTTTTATTGATAAATAGAATATGTTAACAACATTTATGAACTGCAAGTTTAGGACATTCCCAACAATAATGTACCAAGATTTCATTATTTATTTGCAACGATACTTTAGTGAGTCAGAATTAATGCTACTGAGGGGTAGTCAAATACTCCTTCACTGAAGCAAGATATTCTAGACTAAATACTAACTCCAGAATAACTTTCTATTTCTATAGTCATTTAGTTACCGTTTTTTGTCAAGAACTTACTAACACTTAGTAACTCTTGTAAGTGTAACCCTCTATTTTTAGACTTCAGAGGTCAGGCGCGACGATGCTTCCAAATTGGAGAGCCAAGTTTGGGAATGAACCTAAGAGATCCCATCCATTTCTGGAGTTTGAGTTATTCCTAATCCCATGTTACAACCCTTCGAGGAGATAGCCACCGAAAAATGACAAGCTTATGTCGCCTAAAAATGACAAGTAGACGCAATATAAGAATCTCATGATCCAAACTAATGAAAGAAACCGTGACACATATCCTTGACCCACTTAGTTAATCAACATTCGTTAACTAACAGGGTTTCCAAATGAAGGTCACTCCTAGTGTACCACGAAGCCGAGCATGAGTCTCATGATGTGAACTCTAAGAGACATGAGAGCTAAAAACAATATATCGTATATATTATTAATCTCCCTCTGAAGTGTTTTTATTTATTTTTGGGTAAATCTTTACTTAGGTATATTTCGGCTAATAAATGCCCTAAGTCAAGGTGATTATCCAAGTATAACGTTCATATTTGGATTTAACCTATGATGTATTGTTGGAATAAAAATAGCATGCATAATGGAAGCAATTGAAAAACGATCTAATTACATTAAAGAATTAGGATTAAGCATGAAAAAGGATTAGAAATACAACTTTTGTAGTTTCCACAAGAATTTTCCTCTTTATGAGTAATCGACACCACCAACAGAAAATCCTCGCTATTCTCCGATTGAACAACACGGTTGTGGGACTGAATTTTTAGTGAAAGATAGGGAATTTCACTAATCAATTTGGAGACTAAAAATTATTTTTTGGTGGAAGATTATGGTTAATAAAACAAGGAAGCATTAGTCATTTTCAATTGGAAAAACAAAACTATTTATAAACCAAAACACATGCAAAAACTCTTCTTGCATGGCCTCCACCCCAAACTTCATTAGCATGAAAAAATAGGTATCAACTTTGGCTCATAGGTATCAACTTTAGCATGAGCCACTTCATAACCCACTTAGTTGGTGGAAAAATCCAACAATTGAATTTTTTCAGTAACTAAATTTTTTATTAAAATAAATTTATAAAAAATCAAATTTTTGACAAAATATGAAATACATTTTTCATATTTTAGAAATTATTTAATTAAAATAATTTTAATTAAATAAAATAAATAATTTAATATTACATATTAAATTGTCTTTGACACCTAATTTTGATTAATCACATTAATCGATTTTTAAAACACTTTCATACTAATATTTTATTTAATAACATATATAAAATATACTCTCCAAAAATAAATAAATAAATATTTAATTGTAAATTATATCTTATATAAAATACAATTTTCCTTGAAGATCGAATTTGAATATTTTACATTCTCACTTCACCTAATTTTTCAATTTTATCCATAGTGAGCTAGCAAGGAGATTTGATGGACCTACAGATCATGGGCTTCAATGATCTAAGACTAACCGGTCAATCTCTTTACCCTAGTTAATCAACATTCGTTAACTAATAGGACTATCCACTATAGTCTTAGTTGCACTCCCCTCATTGTAGATATATTTTGTGTCCATTTGATATAACCGTCATCGATAAGTTGATCAATCACAGGTTTTTCGTAACCTCTACTAAGTCAATTACCTTTTTACCCCTGAGTTATATCTTTTCTCCTTAAGTACTATTGTTCCTCTAATAAACAATAAATTTAGGATCATAATCACTAAATCCATTCCCTCTCAAGCCAGCGAGTGGATGGGGACCCTTGTTCAAGACCCAGAATCAGCCCGTAAGGAAACAACCTTTCTACTATCCCTAAAATTGAGTAGGAATGAATTTCATCTTACAAATTCTATGTCCCCGGTTATCTACCCTGTAAACCCCAAGCTTTACTTTCCCTACTTAAGTATGTTTAATAGTGTGGTTAGTATTATAAATGGGTTAAAATATGAGTTAATGCTAATTTGTAAGGAAAAGTTGAGGAATAAGAAGAGTGTTGAAGGAGGTCCTATTTATTTCAAAGTGTGGCTCTCGGGTGGATAGACATAGCTTAGCAAGTAAGAAATTTGGCTAAGTATGAAGCTAGGCATTGGATGCCATGAGTGTTGGTAGGAGGCCTAATGGGCAATGATCTTGTCATTGGAGGTTAGGCGAGCTTGTTGATGGCTAAGTTGTGTCGCGTGATGATGCTACGTGAGGGCTTAAGGATGGGCGATGAGCTTGTGCAAGTGACCACGAGTGTGGGTGATTGCCAAGGACTTGGCTGCATAGGCAAGGGAAGCCGAGCAATAGAGAAGAGTGTCTAGTCGTTGAGGGTGCTATGCAATGTTAAGTGACCAAGAGTAAGTTTTGTGTTATATTGCAAAGGACTTTAGCTGAATTAGACTTCTTAAAGGGCCAGCTGTCATGATCCTATAGATTGATCCCACTTAGTGGGCTAGGTGACAATTTATTAAATAAAGAGCAGCTCACAACCTTGGGTATAAAAGGTAGACCAACTTCAGATGCTCATTTTGGGCGATTTACTCATGCTATTAAGGTGATTTTAAAGCCATCTGAAAGTTATGTGAGTCTAGCTAATAAGCTAGGGCTGCCAGAAGGAAACTTCAAAGGAATTAAAGCTGGAAACTGAAACATTTTCAGAAAGGATAGATTCTCAAGTGAATCTGGGCCAGTGTCGACGGTTTGTAATTTTCGTCCAAATCACGAGGAATTCAGAGCTAAAATTTTAATATAAGCTTACTAAGATAATTTTGAACAAGTTTCTAGAAGGAAATTTTCTGATAAGGTTTGTATCATGAGTTATTCGAATTATAATTTGAATATGGAAATTTTTTAACAAACAGGGAACTCCAAGAGGCCAAACGTGCACGGGCTGCAGAGAGCATCATCACGCCTTGGGCTGGTCGTGGGGTTGTGTAGGCGAGCATAGGTGACTTAGACGCCCAAGGGAAGGCTCTTGTGATGTTGGACAGCATGTGGGGCACCTAGGTGGGGTGATTGACGCACAGTTGGTGTGGTTGAAGGAAAAATTTTCACATAAGCCAAGTTAACACCTAGAGAAAAATCCTAAGTGTTCAACACTTAGGGAACTGGCATTGGAAGGTAAAGTCAATATGTCGAGAATAATATGAGCTTAATTCTGAAAGTTAGTCTCAAAAGGGAGACCATTGATGGAAGCTAAAATATGTTGTCATGTCCACAAAGTTGACACCAATAGGAGAAGCTTATCAACCCTAGGAAGATTGTCAAAGCCATGAGTGACTATGATTGTTCTCTAAATGTTTTTGAAAGGGCTAGTTGCATAAATAGAATTCAAGACCAAAATAATAAAATATGTAGTACAAGGATAAAATAATTGCATATATAGATAAAAAAAAATGGTAAAAGACTAAAAAACTCATGCCTAGCCACCATTTTGCTCGCTTTTTCCCTATTTTCTCAAATTAAAAGCTATCATTGATAGCTACTATCAGCTGCTATCACTGATAGCTACTATCAGCTGCTATCGCTGATAGCTTTTATCAATTGTTATCGATGATAGTTGCTATCAGTGATAGCTTTGAATTGAGAAAAATCAATACAATCTTGAAATATTAGCTTTTAATTTGCTATCAATTATCAGTAGCTATCATTGATTCACTTTCATCAATTGGAATCAACCTTGAAATATCAATACTTAAGGCTATCAGTGTCTATCAGTGGCTATCAATGATAGATTTATAAATAATGATCAACTTTGAAACAAGACCAACAACTTTGATTACCACAGTAGTTATCACTAATAATCTTTTATCATGGCTATTATTGATAGCCGATATCAGTCGCTATCACTGATAGACTTTCATCAATTAGAATCAACCTTGGAATATTAACACTTAAGGCTATCAATAATAGACTTCTATAACTGGTTATCATCTTTGAAAGAAACTCGATATATAGATATCACCTAAGTTCTATCACTGATATCACTAACATCACTCATATTGTGGTTGTTAGTGATAACTTCTTTCACTGATAACATCATTGATAAGATGCTATCAATGATCTCACTGATATCATGCTATCAGTGATAGTTCTCTATCACTAATAACATGCTATCAGTGGTAGCTTCTATCACCGATAATGTGCTATCAGATAGCTTCTATCACCGATAACGTGCTATCGGGTAGCTTCTATCATTGATAACATGCTATTAGTATTAGCTTCTATCACTAGTAACATGTTATCAATAGTAGCTTCTATCAATCATAGCCACACTGAACACTTTTTTGCCCATTTCTTGTCCTTTCCAAACATTTATAAGTCCCTTTTCTTTTCGATGATAGTTTCTATCACTGATAAACATGCTATTAGTGATAAATTCTAGGCATTCCACTTACATTTTAGTTCGAGATTCAACTTTATTAATTAAATTCACTAAGTTAGCTATCAATGATAGATTTCTATAAATGGCTATTAACTATAAAAATATAATAAAAGATTAAGCTATCAATGATAGAAAATATTAATGGTTATCACTGATAGACTTTCCATTACTATTTACTTTTATTATTTTTTATAATAATCAAACTTGATTATTGGTTTGTTGGTATTAAGTCGCTTATGAATTAAGTACTTTTAAGTCTTAGGTACAAAACTCAACCTCATAATTCTTGTGAGAAAAAAAAGGAAGAAGAAAAAATTCAAATAAAGGAAAGAAAAATTTTTAAAATAAGAAAAAGAGAATAAGCAAAAACTGAAGAAATGAAAGAAAATTAAATAGAAAAAAGGAAAGCAAAAACCAAAGAAAATAAAGAAAAATTAAAAAAAGAAAGAAAGAAAGAAAGAGAAGAAGCAGAAAATCGGAGAAGGAAAATAAAATAAAATAATAAAAAAAGAAATGGAAAGAAGAAAAAATCGGAGAAATAAAAGAAAATTAAAAAAAGAAAGAAAAATGAAGGAAATGAAAGAAGATAAAAAATAAAGGAAAGAAAAAGAAAGGGAAAAAGAAGGAAATGAAAGAAAATAAAAAATAAAGGAAAGAAGCAAAAATCAGATAAAGGAAAGAATAAAATAAAAATAAAAAAAAGGAGCAAAAGTATAAAGTACATGTTATTATGTTATGAAAACGTCTAGTTTATTAAGTTTATGAAGCATGTTTAGTAAAGTTGACTAACGCATGCTAGTTTTTTTTAAAGGAAGTTTCTATAACATATGCAAAGTATAAAGTACATGTTATTATGTTTAAGTATATGTACTTTTGATGTTTATAAGCATGTGTTAAAGAACCATGTTCACATGAAAGCTATGTTGAGGTTATGTTTATAATATCATATTTTCAGTAAACATGTTCAATAGAGATGTTTCTTTAAGAATATGTTAAGCTCGATACTGAAGGACTTCGAGAAGCTATCTGAGCAACTTGATACTGAAGGACACTGAGAATGTATCCAAGCAGCTCGATACTGAAGGACATTGAGAAGGTATCTGAGCAGTAGTACCTAAGGTATGACAGTACCTAACTAGAACCACCTGCACATAGGTAGAGATGACATTGAAAGTTGAACAAACGGGTTCTCCCTTAACTGAGGATCAGTTTAGCTATGTTTTCAGATACGATATGTTTACAAGATTTGTGTACATGCTTGATTGGCCAGTTGAGATTATATTTTATTTAAGTCACTCACTAGGCTTGTAGCTCACTTTAATTTTAAATGTTTTTCCCTTCCCAGGTAGCGGCCAACTCCCCAGAGGTTAATTCTGTTGTTGCCCTACCACTCAAGGACTCAAGTAAAAAAGAAAGACTATGTGTTTGTTCTGTAAATACTAGGACACATATTTTGTGCATACAGGGACTAGGTTTAGCATACTGGGCTTACTGAATCGTATAATGTACATAAATTGTATATATGAATGGTTGTTATGAAACCCTGTTGATGTAAGATTGTGAATTTCTTGTTAGTCTGTTCAATATGTTTATGAGTATTTGTGTATGTATTTTAGGGTTTCTATGTCAGATTAAGCAGGCTAGTAGGCAGCAAGTGCCAACAAGAGGGTTGGTCACTACTGTATTCTAGGGTTTCTAAGTCAGATACGTCCATCATATGGAAGTTTCGGCCATCAACCGCAGGTGTCTATCGCATGAAAGTTGCTGCCATCAACCGCATGCATCCATCGCATGAAAATTGCGGCTATCGAACGAATGCGTTCATCACTTGGAGATTGTGGCCACGGAGTGATAACCTTAAATAGAAGGGTGATCGCAAAATGGGTGGAATGAGTTGATACTTCAGTTGAATCAAGCTCGACCGCATACTTTGGGAGTATCAACAAGATAAGATGATGTGACATTGCCCATACCGTGACAAAGGCAGCAGTGAGACATAACGCAATCATGATTGCTGTCGACGTTTAAACTCTATAAATAGCCCTTAGACCTTCATTTCAAGGCATCTGAACTTCTGCCTTAAGGCAGAGATTTGCGATCACAGATGGGAGCATGAGCGAGATTTTCTGTGAGGATTCTTCATCTCCATAAACCAGTCCGAATGATGACTGGAGATAGAGCTCGAGAGAGACGTCTCTACCATCCATCCATGGCACCACCAGCATCCTTGACGCAGAGTCTTCCATTTCTTCTCTGATCTCTATATTCTATTACATTTTAGCTTAAGATATTAAGACATTTTTTAATCAATGCTTATCTTAATTCCTTCAATGCCATCTTCTTCATCGTCTTTATCTTTATCATTGTTTACCTTCATCGTTTAATTATCAAAGGCAATCACATGCTCAATCGTGTAGCCTAGAGATAGAACGCATGTAGCAACCCATCGAGAGGTGCGCGTTGTGTGAGTATAGTGAGTTAATCTTCTTTGCTTGGTGAGAGGCTGTAGCAACGCTTGTTGATGGGCTGTTGCAATGCTTGTCTATAAGTTATTAGCCGCATCCAACTGCCTGAGAAGGTAAGAGATGGAACGCACTAAAGCAAAGCATGCATTGTTCCTAGAGATAGGCACGGTCTTATGTTCGACGCAACCATGCACTATAGAAATATAGTCATGCGGCTGACCACCGAGAGGTGTGCAATGCATTAGTGTGACGAGCTGGGATTACTCAAGCAATTTAAGATAATAAACATTAACATGTGTTAACAGTTGTGGTGTATCTACCAATTCTCATCGCACGTCTTCCATTGCTCAATCTGTTTAGTTAGGAGTAGGAGTAGTATGTAATCTATTAACTTCTTCTTTTTACTTTTATTCATCGCTTCAAACGCATGGCTTCACAAGCATTATTGAGTAACAAGTCCCTGTGCTCGACCTCGGATTACCCGAGAAACTCGTGTTCTCGTTATACTTGGCGAGAAGATAAGAAAACTTGTGATAGGAATGCATGGTCATTGTATATCAGATTAACGCATACTTTCCCTTCCAACGCATGACCTCCGACGCATGGGCATAAATGCATAGCTTAAGACATGCAGCACGCACAATTGTGTTCACTAATTTTTATCAACACCTTTTCCATTTCTCTTCTTTCTTATATTGTATAGTATTATATTTTGGTTAAGGAATTAATACATTTTGTGATCAATGCATTTCTATATTTCCTTCGACTCCATCTCCATCTTTATTTACTTTGCATCTTTAACTTTCATTGCATCACTTAGTGAGATTGTTAGAGTATTGCATACTTAATCATGCGGTATAGAAATATGAAGCATGTAGCAAACCACCGGGAGGTGTGCGTTGCGTGAGTGTTGTGAGAAAACCTTATGTGCTTAGTGTGAAGCTGTAGCAACATCTATCTATAGGCGGATGCAACGCTTGTCTATGAGTAAAGTCAGCAACAACTAACTGTCCAGGAGAGTAAGTGATTGGTCGCATTAAGCAATGTAAGCAAGTGTTCACTAGAGATAGGAATAATTTTATGTCAGCCAAGTTTATGCAGTTACCTTGTCTTATGAACGCATCATTCATCATTTAGGCATACTTGAGAGAGTAGTCTAAAAACCAAATCTAAGACTCGAGAGAGCGGATTGGAACGCGTAAGCAAGAATGGGAAACTTAGAGATAAGCTCTGTTTGTTATTACAGAGCGTATGCACCCTACGGAGAGGATATTGCATGCATCCAAGAAGTAAGATACGATGGTATGCAGTCATCTTATTTATGTGTGGAAGCACATGATCAGGAATAGAGACTTAGAAATAAGGCCTCTCGACACGTCGCATATACATCGCATGCGTCCTAGAATTAGGCTCAAGTGTGTATAGCATGATCGCATAGCTTGCGTTGGCTGAGGTTTCCCTTGTGGTCAAATATATAGCCAAAATGGTCTATAGTATATGAATGAGGTTGGGTACCTTATTCTGGGGACACTATGGATGCGGCCCACTTTGTAGTTAGTACAAACGATGTGATCTTGAATCGTTCATACAGAGATATGTGAGTGGGGGCATCCTATACAATGAGTTTGCATAAGACTAAACCATGAAATAGTCACTTTTTACATTCAAAATGTCATTTTATGTATAAAACTGACTATTTCATTCATTGATGACCTAGGTAACTTAATCTTAATCCTGAGCTAACTATGAACTCCTATTCACTCGGAATTATCCTTAGATCTGCATAGGTGAGGGCAGCTCATTATCGCTAGCCCAATAAGCCTCCCATTTCAGGGGTAAGATCAGGTGGATAGCTAGGAACATAGGGTACAAGACGGAATTCACTCCTACCCGTTATAGGGATAGTAGATAGATTGTTCCCTTTAATGCTGAATCCAGGTCTTGAACAAGGGATCCCACCCTCTCCTTGGCCCGAAAGGGTTCGGTTTATAGGTTGGACCTTAAACCAAGATGTAGTCTTGGGGGTAAAACGATTTTTATGACCCAGCCGAGATTACGAACAACCTGTGAAGGATTAGCTAACAGATTATGGTTATATCAGATGGACAGAAATATATCTACAGTGAGGGGAGTGCAACTACGGGACTTTAGTGGAACGACCCGTTAGTTAACAAATATTGATTAATTAGATTAAAGAGTTTTATCGGTTAATCTCGGATTATTGGAGCCCATGATCTGTAGGTCCATTAGATTCCCCTACTAGCTCATATGAAATAAACTTAGAAAAGAATAATTGGAATTTTTTGAATTAAGTGAAGAGAGAGAAATCGACAAGTATTTGTGGTATAGTGGTCGGGTTTTTCAGTTTAGAGATACAGCTTTAATATTTAAATGTGATTTAAATATCAAGAATATGAATACGTTCATATTCGGAAGCTCGGAAATAATGAAAATGGTCAAAGATGTAAAAAGTCAAAGAGTTGACTTTTGACTTTGAAAAGTCAAACTTTGACCGACCTTATATTCAAATGTGATTTGAATTTCGAGAAAATGAATGCGGATTCATGCTCGGGAGGTCAAATTTAGTCAACACGAAAAAAAAATCATAAAAAGTCAAAATGTTGACTTTTTGGTCAAAGTTTGACTTTGACAAAATGACTATTTTGCCTTTTGACTAAAGTTAGTAGGAAAATCCAAACTTTTGTTGGATAATTTCACTAACAAAATAGTGGGCTAGATGTTGGCTTATAGTGGAGACATTAAGCCTACTTAGATAGTGGATTCTAGGTGTTGGGTTTTTATGAATTGATTTTATGCAATTTTTGTATGGCTTTTTTCTATAAATATAGGCTTTGAATTTGGATTAAAAACTTTTGGCCTTTTTTCCAAAATTGTTTTCTAAATTTGGACTGAAAAAATCACTACTTTGGAGCAAATTCAAAACCCAAACCTAACCCAAAATTCCATTTCTTTTTTAATCTCTTTCTCTCTCTCGATTTCTTCATCCACCGGGTCTCACAATCCGATTCTGAGTCCAGGGGATAGTAGGTCAACTCTAGTGGTGGTCCGAAAGAGTTCGGGTCGAGATTCAGCGAGGAAAAGCAGTTTTTGGGAGCTTCAAAGGTAATTTTTAATTTACTATTTTTTTCCTTCAATTGCATATTTTTTTCCTTTAAATTAAAAGCAATTAGAGTGTAATTAGATCCTTATTCCGCTGCATATGTTTCGTGTTCCATCAGTTACAGTAAAGTTGAATACTGTGAGAGAAATCTAAATACAATAAACTTGGGCATCCCTTACCCACTATTTTTCCCACTTGCCTTATTTATTCTACCCGGAGATCTAAACTCTTCAGGTGACCCTAGAAAATCTTAGCTGAGAGGGCCTTTGTAAATGGATCAGTAATATTATGCTTAAATGCTATTTGTCTCAAATAATGTCTGTTCTTAGCACGATCTCTCTGATGAGATGATATTTGCGTTCAATATATTTTCCGCGCTTATGGCTTCTAGGTTCTTTGGAGTTCACTACTGCCCTACTGTTGTCGCAATACAAAGTGATTGGCAGATGCATGTCTGGAATAACTTCTAGATCCATTAGAAATTTCCTAAGCCATACTGCTTCCTTAGTTGTTTCACATGGAGCAACATATTTTGCCTTCATTATGGAGTCTACAATACAGCTCTACTTAATACTTTTCCATACTATTGCTCCCACTCCGTCGAGGCTCTCTAAACTCTTGAGTAAGATCTGATGGACCAGATGTCCTTGATCTATCAATAACTCTTATTGATGAGCGAGCCAAATCAACAATTTTTGTTGATTCTTCTGTAACATCTTTTGAAATCTCTTCTAATACCAGTTTACTACGAGGTTTATGATCTCGTATGTGGTCTTCCTCTAGGAATATGGTGTTTGTCGATTTCATCCCAAGGAACTGACTTCAAATAAAAGAGCAGTTGCCTTATCATCTTGAGGATCATAAAAATGACCACCTCTCGTTCATTTAGGGTAACCCATAAACAGGCATAATTTTAAACGATGTTCCAATTTCTTAGGACTTTGCACCAACACCTATGTCGGGCAACCCCAGATCCAGAAATAACGTAAACTAGCTTTACGCCCTATCCAAATCTCATAAGGTTTTCAAACACTCTTAGAGGGAATGTTATTCAAAATGTAAGTTGCAGTCTCTATTGCATACCCCCAAAACGAATTAGGCAATTGAGTATAACTTATCATGGACCGAACCATATCTAACAAGATTTTATTTCTCCGTTCAGATACACCGTTCTGCTGAGGCGTTCCCGATGCAGAGAGGTGTGACTAAATCCCATGTTCTATCACATAGTCCTGGAGATTCAAGTCCAAATACTCCCCACCTCGATCTAATCAAAGTGTCTTAATAGATTTACCTAATTGGTTTTCAACCTCGGTCTTAAATTCTTTGAACTTTTCAAGAGCTTCTAACTTATAATGAATTAGGTAAATGTAACCTACCTCGAATAATCATCAATAGAGCTAATGAAATATTCATAACCTCCCCGTGCTTTAACATTCATTGGTCCATAGATTTCCGAATGCACGAGCTCAAAGTTTTCTTTGGCTCGAAGACCTTTTCCGAACAATATCTTTTTGTCATTTTTTCCTTCGAGACATGACTCATACGGTGGCAAAGAGTTATCTTCTAAATTGTTTTGAAGTCCACTTTTAACCAATCTCTCAATCCTATTGAGATTAATGTGACCAAGTCTCAAGTGCCAAAGATAGGCAATTTGAGAAATGTGTTGCCTTTTTCTTTAAGTTTCAAACGTTTTAAATATTTCTGTGTTATATACAACTTCAACTTTAGATAGTTTTAACTTGTATAAGTTACTTTCTAAGTTTGCAGAATAAATTTGTACACCTCTTTTTGTAATGAACACTTCATTATGATTAAAATTTACATTGTACAAACGTTCCAACAAACAGGAAATAGATATCAAATTTCTTCTACAAGAAGGTACATAAAGAACATTTTCTAAATACAGATATCTATTTCTAAAAGTTAACTAAACTGCCCCCACTGTTTTCGCTAAGATGCGCTCCTCTAATCCAACCTGAAGAGTAATCTCATCTATTTCAAGCTGCCTCCAGGAACTATTTTCCTGAGAAGAAAAAAAAAACATGATTAGTTGCCCCCGAATCCAATATCTAGGTAGAATCTGAAGGAACTCTCATTAAAAAGTACCTACGAGCGAAACCAGATCATTCCAATTCATTGTGACAGAATTTCCACATATATATTCAAACATAATAATATTCATTCATAACGCTAAATTATTGGCATGCTCAAAGAAACAATAAATAAGAGATCGAGAGTTCAAAGCTTATAACACTTCTCCTTCTAGAAAAAAGCGGTTGTGCTCAATCATGAGCCTTCTGCCATATCTTTAATAGTGGGTTGGTTACACCTACAACCGAAATGAACCCCCTCTATAGCTGGCATGCGGATGGGTCATATCAGTTGAAGACTTATTCTTCATAGAAAATCTCGCTTTCGCTGAAACGTAAGCTATCGCTCAGCAAATCCCAATCGTTTACCTCAAACAGTCTCCACACGAACAGAAGGAAACAGAGACGACACCACCACTCAAAGCCCTCAGTGGGTGAGAATCCAAAGGGTGAGCTTTGTTCAGATTTGGTAGAGGGAATGAGGAAGGTAGATCGTATACAACGATCAAGCAAGTGGGAGATAGGCTCGTATATCGTATAGACAAAATGTTTGATCGTTTAGGTGTAGTACACGATCGTGTAGGAAAAGGTAAGCAATCGTCTAAACGATCGTGTAGGAAAAGTTAAGCGATCGTCTATACGATCTTTAATAAATATCGGGCGCTAAACAATTGCTTAGGAAAATGTAAACGATCGTTTAGTAAATAATGCACGTGGGTGTAAGCGATAAACGATCGCTCAGCACTATCATATAGATAAGCGATTGCATCGTTCAAGCACTATCGTATAGGCACAGGTTTTGCTAAGCGATGACATTCCTTAACACAATGTTCGCGCATCCAACGCTTAACACACCATGAGCTATTTAAGCGTCTCAAATAGATTCTTCAACTTACTCATCTATTATGAAAATATAAGAGACGCTGACCTATTATCCCCTTAATCGTCCAATTAATAGACAATGACTATAATCACATCATATTCATAACCTATGGATTAATATCATATATTAATCATAGTATTTTTCCTCCACTAGATATAAATCATATTTATATCCAATTTCCTCCAAATTAATGTATCTCATACATAAAGTTAATTATATCATATATAATTAACTAGTTCAATTATATCATATATAATCGAACTCCCTCTTGTCAATATGAACATTTCAAACTGGCCCAAAAACTGATTCTCAATTTGTATCCAAACTACCAAGGGGACCTTATGGACCTATGGTTCGAAGCTCCAACTGTACGTGAATAGTTGACTAAACTCTTTAGCCACAATATCCACCATCCGTTAACTGCCAAGCATTAAACTAAAGACCAACAGTTGAACTCTTCTTACCATAGATATATTTTTATGTCCATTGGATATAACAATCATCAGTACGATGACCCTTCACAGATGCTCATAAGTACAACTAGCCAATTTACCGTTTTGCTTCTATAGTTACATCTTACTCCTTAAGTACCATTGATCCCTCTAATGAACAATACAACATAGTCCTACTATGTGTGAATACCTCTCGGGCCATGAGAAGGTGTGTGGCGCCACATCATTCAAGCCCCGGGATCAGCCCTTAGAAGAGCAACCTATCTACTTACCTCTACTTCGGGGAAGGAGTGAACGCCATCTTGTAAAGCTGAGTTCCCAGCTCCCAAATCAGACAAATCCCTAAAGTGGTAAGTTTGAGTCAGCGCTCTGACCACTCGTACCCATACAAATCAAAGGACCGCCCTCAATGGCAAGAGTTTCCAACTCACTCGGGATTAAGGTCATGTTACCTATGGTCATCCTAGTGAAATGAAGTCTCTGTCATGAATGGAGTTATATGACGAGACGTTAACACTTCAAGGTCAGGTCTTATACAAACTCTTTGTATAAGACGCCCCCACTCGCATGTCCCCATCTATGACAAGTCACAACACTAGTAACTACTCCACAAAGGGGGTCATGTCCTTAGTGTTACCAGGATAAGGTTTTCCTCCTAACCATTTTGGTTGTCACTTAAGACATGATCCACTTGTATGTCACTACATACATGCTTAAGTTACACAAAGACAACTAGGGATATTGCCTTTATTGGTTTATGGTAAAATAAAAACATCTAAATGTGCAAAGCCAAGCAGTAAAGTAAATATCATATATATTATACATCACAAGCGTTCGTACAAAATTGTTTACAAACTACAGGACACGAGACTTTAGGGCACAAACCCCAACAGAATCTTCATTCTCAATATACATTTTTCAATAATTATTAAATTAAATTTACCTCGTTCTCCTTTTTCATCTTTCTTCTCAGCAAGATATTTAGTGCAATTTCTTTTCCAACGCCCATTTTCATTGCAATGGAAATATTTTCCTTTAGCAACTACCTTCTTCTTCCCTTTCAGTGCAGCTAAAGCCTTCCCCTTACCAGTTTCCTTCTTCTTCTTTTGAATACCTCTATTCTTGGAGAAAGAAGGGCCAAATTTACTCCTGGAAGATGATTCTTTCTAAAGTTTCCTTTTTGAGGTGGAAGTAACATTCGCTTCTACCTCTAAACCTTTATTTTTCAATAAAGATTCGTAGATCTTGAGTTCATTGAGTAGAGTCGTCAGGTTGTATTCTATCTTATTTATCATAGCATTCGTTTTGCATTGAAAAAGCTCTCCAAAAGAGACTGCGTGATGAATCCAACTTGACAATTCTTATTCATGACAACTTCGTTCACTTCTACAATATTGAAGTGAACCATCATTCATGTTCCCTTATGGAGGTTCCTTCCTTCATTCTGCAGTTGTAAACGAATTTAATTACATCATACATGGCAGATGTGGATGGTTGTCCAAATAGGCCTTGCAAAGACTCCATGATCTTTTGCAATAGCTAACTTCTCATGTATTTTAGACAGTCATCAGATATACTAGCTAAAATATGAACCCAAGTCTTCCCATTAGCTTTGACCCATCTGTCATACACATCCCGAACTATTTGATTTGCATTGGGAATAAGGGTTAGAGGACACTCCTCCGTTAAAATGAATCAGAGATCGTCTATTTCTAGTATCATGTTGATATTTGATTTCCAAGTTCCGTAATTATCACCGTTAAGTTTTTCTGAAACTAGCAGCTGTATAATTGATATTGTCATTGCTGAAAAGTAAACAATTTATTAGTGAATTGATTAACTCTAATTTTTAATCCAATTTATTAAGCAAATAATAATGTACCCATATTCCTTATTCTTTTACTACGATACTTCAGTGAGTCAGAATAGCCCCTACCGAAAGTCAGACTACTCCTTCACTAAATCAAGATATTCTTGACTAAATACTAATACCAAAATAACTCATATCCTTATTAATGGAACGAACACATTCGCACCAGAAGAAAAACGGATCTAATGTACTCTAATTAGATTAATTATAAAGATAAGCATGCATGGAATCAAACAAGTAAAAGGAGAAAAGAAAACAACCTTTGTAGTCTTTGAATCTTCTCCAAATTAGCTTCAATCTCATCAAGTTCTTAAACCACCACAAGAGTCTTCCCGACTATTCTTCGGCCTTAGAATGGGATGGTGGAGTCCGGTGAGTGAATAATTTGGAGAGAAAAAAGCTAAAGCTTTGAGAGAAAAAGAGATGAGATTATCACATAATCTCATCTAAACCCACTATGGCCAAGAGTTCTTCAAATTAAGCACTCCCTTTTAAATACCATTATATGCAAACATGTAACTTTGAGTTTGATGAGAATTTGACACTAAAAAATCCATTAACTCAAAAAAGTGGGATTTAGTGGGACAAGCGTCTTCAAATGAAGATAACACTTAGCCATGCAAAAGTTGGCATTTTTCACTCACAAATGTTGGATCTTTCCACTAACTATGTCAAAGTTTGACTCTCAAAGTCCAAAGTCAATAAATTTGACTTTTTGAATTTCAAAAATCAAAAGTCAATAATTTGACTTCCATTGCATTTTTTACTTAGTCAACAAATTGACTTTTAATGCAATTTTCACCAAATCTATTTAATTTCAAAATTAATTCTAATAATCAATTTTAAAATTAAATTCATATTAAATAATTTAATTAATTTAATTTAATATTAAATCCATCACTTATCTCAATTTATATGAATAACTATTCATAATCTTGATATTTAAATCTTATTTAAATATCTCTTATTTTCTCTCTCTTTATGTTTAATTCACAATTAAACATTAGGTTAAATATATCGTATATATTTAACGTTTTTCTCAAAAACCGAATTTGAACACTTCAAATTCGTTCATCCCACTGTTCTAAGGTTTAGTTCGATATGAGCTAGTAGGGGGACCTTGTAGATCTACAGATCATGGACTTCAATGATCTGCGATTAACTGGCTAAAACCTTTAACCTAATTAACCACCGTTCATTAACTACCGAGTCACTCCACTAAAGCCTAGTAGTTGCCTTCTCTCACTATAGGTATATTATGTCCACTCGATATAACCACGATTAGTAAGTCAACCCTTCACAGGTTGTTCGTAATAACGACGGGTTCAAAAGTTGTTTTACCCCGAGATTATATCTTGCTTCTTAAGTCCCACTGATCCTCTAACGAACAATTAGTTTGTGATCCAATCACTAAACCGAGTCCCTCTTGAGCCAATGAAAGGGTGGGGCCCCTTGTTCAACACCCGGAGTCAGCAGTTAAGGAAAAAACTTCTCTACTAAAGGAGTAATATAACATGCAATGGAAGAGTTCATAATCAATAAGAACTCTAATTACACTTAATTTAAGTTTTAAATATGCTACATAAGTAAAGTTCATAAAAGGGTTTGTGCTATACATTACCTTTGAAGAATTCTCCACGAATTCAGCTGGATATCCACGAATTTGAGCTTGAATCTTCAAGTAGACCACCACCAAGATCTTCTCTACTAAACTCAAGAAGAAATGTGTGGTGGAAACACCCAAATTGAGCTGAATTTTGGATGAACTTAGGTGGGTTTGGAGGGTTTTCAAACCAGCAAAATATCAGTTTCAAAAACTCAGAGATCTCTCTCAAATCTCAGCATGAAGGTTCAATTTATAAACCAATTTCATGCATGGAGATGTCTGCATGTAGGACAGCTTCTATTGGGGTTTTAATTGAAGAGGTAAGTGGAATTGGGTGATAAAATACCCAAATGAGTTCAGTGGACTTTTCCAAAAATTCCACTAACTCAATTAATCAATTTTTTCAAATTAATTTTCTTATTTTAAATAAAAAAAAATTATTTAAATAATTTAATTTTATAAAATTAATTTAAAATAATTAATTTAAATAAAACTAAATTCAATTTTAATTAAACCTTTTAATTATATTAAATTATTATTAATTTAATATCTTAATATTAAATTAATAAAATACCAATTCCACCAATATGATTCGATTTCATATTATTAATATTTAAATCATAATTTAAATATTAATTGATTCTCTAATTTCGTTTAATTTTCGATAAAATTAAACGTTTCAATTGTATCGTATAGAATTAATTGAAACCCTAAATTGAATTTGAACATTTCAAATTGATAACCCTAATTTCATCTATTAATACTCAATTTATTATCCAATTTATGAGCTAGTAGAGGGACCTAATGGACCTACAGATCATGAACTTCAACGATTTGTAATCAATTAGTTAAACTCTTTAAAACCGAATTAATCATTATTCGTTAACTATCAAGACATACCACTATAACTCGATAGTTGCACCCTCCTCACTATAAATATATTTCTGTCCATTTTAACCATAATCGGTAAGTCGATCCTTCACAGGTCGTTCGTATTTACAGCTAAGTCAAAATTGTCATTTTACCCCTGTAAATGTATCTTGTTTCTTAAGCTCCCATCGACCCTCTATTAAACAACTGATTCACAATACTACTTATGAATCACATCCCTCTCTATCAAGAGAAGGTAGGGCCCCATCATTCAAGACCAGGAATCAACACTTAAGAGAACAACTCATTTACTAACCCTAAGATGGGTAGGAGTGAATTCTATCTACAAGGCTATGTCCCCAGCTATCTATCCGGTCTTATCCCCAAAATAGGAGGCTTATTAAGCAGTGTTGTTGGACTACTATCACCTATACAAATCAAAGGATAACCCTAAATAAACAGGAGTTCATGGTTAGCTCAAGATTAAAATCAAGTTATTCAAGGTTATTTTAGTATGAAATAGTTAGTTTTAACAGTAAAATGGTCGTTATAAAGAAAAGTGACTATTTCCATGGAGTTTAAGTATTCATACTATAGCCATAGATTTGTTTATTGGATTTTTTTAATAGAATGAAATATCAACAATTTTATTGAATAAAATACTGGATAATTTTTTATTGATAAAATAGAATGTTTAACATGAATTACGAACTGCGAGTTTTAAGACATCCCCAACATCTACTATCTCTAAAAGTGGGTAGGAGTGAATTCCGTCTTGCACCGTATGTCCCAGCTATCTACCCGGTCTTGTCCCTGAAATGGGAGGCTTATTGAGCCGGCGCTGTTGAGCCAACCCTCACCCATGCAAATTTAAGGATAATCTCGAATAAACAGGAGTTCATAATTAGTTCAAGATTAAGACCAAGTTGTAGGGAATAAATCCCCACACAGCGAAGAATTTTAGACCTAACTCTAGTTTTAATATCAAACGGACATTGCATTGGAAAACAAACATAGACTAAACATGTACTTTCAAATATTAAAAAAGAAAGAATTCCATACCTTTAAACGTGTTGGTGAAATTCCTCTGACAAATAAACACAATACTCCTCTATTGAGTCTACTGAAGCCGAGGCGGGATGGTGGGATCCCCTTTTCTTGATTTGGGAGTAAGGGAGAATAGAAAAAAAAATTGAGAGAAAAAAAAACTTTTTGAGAAAAAAAAGTTTTTTTTTTTCGTTAACTCAGAGTGAGAGGGAGAGGGGAAAATCAGGGAAAAGACTCCCTCTCTCCATAAATTTCGTAACTCCCCCAATTTTATTTATTTATTATTATTATTAAATAAATAAAAAATCTAATTTTAATTCATTTTAATTAAATCAAATAATATAAATATATTTAATTTAACTAAATAAATTAAATCTAATTTAATTTATTAAAATTTAAATTAAATCATTATTAATTAATCAAATTAATTAATAATAATTAAATGCCTCCTATATTTAATTAAATGTGTATTAGAATCATATTCTAATACATCTCTCTCATATAACCTATAGTTTCAGTTCAATTAATTTAATCAAATCATATTTAATTAAATGTAATTAAATTAAAATAATTAATTCTCCAATTAATCATTAAATTAATATCACATATTTAATTTAACCTTAATAATTGAATCACATTCAATTATCTTTCTCATATAATCTATAGTTTTAATGTGTATCTTATGCGAATTTTTAACCTATAGTTTTAATATGAAATTAATTCATATTACATTTAATATTTGAAATCCTTCAAATATTTAATTCTCCCATAAATCAATTTTTAAATCAAATTCAAAAATAAATTTATATCATAAAGTTTAATTAAATTATAAACTTTATATTATAATGTATCAACATACATTATATTATTTTCCCTTAGTTAATTTGAACAATTCAAATTACTTTAATTTCCTCAATACCCTTTTTCAAGCTACCAGTGGGACTAAATGAACCTACAGATCAGAAGCTCTAACGATATGAGATTGATTGGCTAAACTCATTAACCAAGTTAATCAATATTCGTTAACTGTGGGTACACTCTACTATAGACTCACAGTTGCACTATTCTCACTGTAGATATATTTTTGTGTCCATAGACATAGACCAATAACAGTAAGTTAGTCCTTCACGAGTGTTCGTAACACCAACTGGGTCAAATTACCATTTTACCCCTAGGCTACTTCTACATCCTTAAGTATCAGTGCTCCTCTAATGAACAACCTGTTTGTGGTCCAACCAATAAACAGAAATCTTTCACGAACCAATGAGAGGGCAGGGCCCTATGTTCAAGACCCCGAAACACCATTTAAGGGAACACTCATCTACTTTCCTAAAGCAGGAAAGGAGTGAACTCCATCTTATGAAATTACGTTTCCAGCTGTCCACTCGGTTTTGTCCCCAAAATGATAGGCTTATTGAGTCAGCGAGCCAGCCACTGTCACCCATACAAATAAAAAGGATAGTCCCTCGTGAACAGGAGTTCATAACTCACTCAGGATTGAGACTAAGTTGCCTAGGTCATCCTAGTGAAATAGAAACCTAACTAGTCGACGGTGTTATAGCTAGGAGTTACTATTTCGCAGTCTGTTCTTATACAATCTCATTGCATAGGATACCCCCATTCACATTGTGTAACTTCTAGAGCTAAATGATCGTTTAGCAACTGGACCTCAGCAACAAATTTAAGCAGAAGCTGAAAAATCTAGAATAGCAGTTCGACCTTCTTCACTTGTTTCTTCAATTACATCTTAATTTCAACTTTAATGACTCCAAATAAATTATAGACTCTTGCTAACACATAAATTCTCATCAAACAAGAGCCAATTAAAAATTTAATTGAGAAATTAAAGATAATTAAAATATCAAAACAGAGAAAACCATAGCAGTACATCAGATATATCTCATGAAAAAACACTCACCTTGCCAAAATTAAACCGAATTGAAATCTTAAAAGATGCTCTAATACCAATTGTAAGAGTTAAACAACATGCAGCGGAAGTATCAAGGATCCATAAGCATTCTAATTTACTAATTTTGGCAAAACTAAAGCATGCTCTCTTAAAATGTGGGTTTTCAGAACATACCTTTGATGAACTCTCCAAGAAAACAATTGTACAGCTGCTGTCTTCACTTGATATCACCGTGAACTACCTCAAAGCCTTCTCTACTATGCTTTTGGAGTTTTAGGCAGAGTTGTGGGACTCAAGAACAGCTTGAAGATGTGAAGAAACAAGAAAAGCTCACAGCAGCCCGACTGAAGAAGACAATTTCTTCTTCAGAAAATTTTCTCTCAAAATTCTATATTTTCCCCCTTCTCCAACAACTCCAATCTTCTTTATATATTTAGATGAACATGCAAAGAGATAGAGTGCATGGCTTGCAGCTCATGCTTGGAGAATAAAAGTAGAGAAGATAATGTTTTTGTGTGAGCATAAAGATGATGGTAATGGAGAAAATTCATTTTCCATTTTGTGCAACCATGCAGATCGTTTTTCCATTTTCTTTTTAAAACAAAAAATGATTTTAAACCATTTTAATTCAAAATTGATTTTCTTAAATTAATTTAAAAATTAATTAATTTAACATCAAATATTAAATTAATTGTTGTACAATAATCATCTTCATATATTTAAATCATATTTAAATATTTATTCTCTTGTTCCGTTTAATTTGAACGTTTCAAATTAATTTCTCAAGCTACCCTAAAGCTTATCCATTTACGAGCTAGTAGGAGGACCTCGCGGACCTATAGATCATGGGTTCCAACAATTCGAGATTAATCAGCTAAACTTATTAGACCGATCTAACCCTCATTCATTAACTAATGGGTGATTCCACTAAAGCCCATAGCTAAACTCCCCTCACTATAGATATATTATGTACCCTCGATATAACTATGATTAGTAAGTTAACCCTTCACAGGTTGCTCGTAATAACGGTTGGGTCGAATCTCTGTTTTACCCCCGAAATTACCTCGTGTTCCTTAAGTTCCACTAATCCCCTAATGAACAATTGATTTATGATACAATCAACAAATCAAATCCCTTTCAGGCCAATGAGAGGGTGATGCCTCTTGTTCAAGACCCAAAATCAACACTTGAAGGGAACAACCTCTCTACTAACCCTAATCGGGTAGGAGTGAATTCCCTCTTGCACCCTATGTTTCCAGCTATTCATCTAGTCTTATCCCCAAAATGGTAAGCTTATTAAGCAAAGGTAGTTGGTCTACTCTCACCGTTTGCAGATCAAAGGATAAAACAAACATGAGTTCATAGTTAGCTCAAGAGGTTAAGTTACCTAGGTCATCGCTTTGAAATAGTCAGTCTTAAACAGTAAATAATGTTATAAAGTAAAAGTGACATGTTTCATGGTCCGATCTTGCACAAAACTCATTTTCACAGGACACCCCACTTCTCATGTCTCAACATGCACGAATTAGGATCACTTCAGATGTAGCACTTGACAACACTTTGTAACAACTACAGAGTAGGTTGCATCCAATAGTGTTACCAGAATAAGGTACCCAATCTTATTCATATATTATAGATCATTTTGACTATTTACTCGAATTTGATCCACTTGTATGTCTCCACATAAAGTTCAACTACTCATATAATAGTCAAGGGACTTAGGTTTATTGGATTTCTAAAAAATAATATATTCAACAACAACTTTATCGAATTCTCTGAATAAGTTCTAATGTTTACAAACCACCAATTTTAGGACATAAATCCCAACAATCCCTACCCTATAGACCCTTTACGTTGTATCTTGAACAGTGATCTCCATATGTCTCCACATACAGCTCAAGACTCATACAACAACCCAGGATATTAGTTTATTGGTTAGAGTTATTTAGGCATGATTAATATATTATAAACAATAACAGTTTATTGAAAAACATCAATAATAATTTATTAATGAACAGTCAAAAGTTACATTTACTATCTACAAGTTTTAGGATAAAATCCTACAAAAGTTACCTAGGTCATCGTATTGAAATAGTTAGTCTTAAACAGTAAACAACGTTATAAAGTAAGAGTGACTTAATTCTTAGTCTGACCTTATGCAAACTCATTACATAAGATGCCCCCACTCCTCATGTCAATACATGAATGAATCAGGATCCTTCGTTTGTAGCACTTAAAAAAAAAATTGTAACAATTACAGAGTGAGCCGCATTCGATAGTGTTACCAGAATAAGGTACCCAGCCTTATTCGTATACTATAGACCGTTTTGGCTATTTACTGAACTTGATCCACTCTTATGTCTCCACATAAAGTTCATGTATTCATATAATAGTCATGGATCTTTAGTTTATTGGATTTAGACTTTACAAGTGCAATTCACATATTCAATAATAGTTTTATTGAATAAACGTCAATAACATCTTTATTGATAATAGAATACGTTTAACATTACAAACTGCGAGTTTTAGGACATACAACCCAACACTTATAGTACTTATTTACCGTTTATTTTGTCAAGAACTTTACTACACTTAGTAGGTCCTGTAAGTGTAAACCTGCCATTTTTTATTTACAGAGATTGGAATTAAACAAGCCCTCGAAGGAGAAACAATTGTTTGAAAATGGACCTAAGTAACTCCATCCATTTCTGGAGTTCACGGTCTTTCGAATCCTATGTTACAACCCTTCGAAGGGATCATCGTGGTTAACAACTAGCTATTTTCACCAAAAAAAACAACAGCACGCGCAACATAGAAATCTCACAGTGTGACCTAATGGAAGAGACCGTAGGACGTGTTGACATACACCCTTCATCCACTTACAATTCACCTTGATATTGACTCATGCAAACACTTTCCGAAGAAAGGTTGCTCAAATAGCAACTCAAAGCCGAGCATGGATCTCACGGAGTGAACTTTTAGGGACGTGAGAGCCAGAAATAATATATCTCATATATTATTAATCTCCCACTAAAGTGTTCTATTTTATAAAATTGGGTAATGACTTGGTTATCAACCGGCTAATTTCATACAACTTAAGTCTAGGTAATTTTTCTTAGTATAACTCTTATACTGGGATTTAACCTATGATGTCTATGTGATAAACCAATTTTATTACTTTACACCACTCACGCATGCTCATAAAACTAGGGTTATTGACTTATACGCGAGTTTGGTCTCCAGGTAGGAGGTGTTCCATAAACCATCAACTTAAGTACTCCCAACTTTAGACAAGATCTCCTTGGGTAAGTAAACAACTCTTGTTTTACAAGTAATCGACCTATTTTAACTCATAAAAAAAATTGATTGAATTGCACTGGTTAACCCTAGGTGAGCATGCAATTTATCTTTGTTATAGATTTTAAACGTTTAGGTTATTTTATAACAGTTATAAAACTCTAGAACATTCATCTATAACATGCTTCCTTAATAAAAATTCATGCTTTAATATAACACTTATATTAAATTATGAATATCTAAGCATGCATACTATTACATTATAACACTTATAACATATAACAAATGAATGCCACATGCTTATCCTATAGTGGGGTTTTTTGAATGAGGTTCCAACTTTTTGGGGTTTGCCATTAGCACATGGGCTGGACATCCCTAAATTCTGAAGTGGCATAAACTACCATTATAACCTCTCCATAACTCAAAAGGTGTTTCAGAAACACTCTTTGAGGGAACGTTGTTCAAAATATAAACTGCAATCTCTACTGCATATCCCCAAAATGAGTAAAAAAGATGAGCATAACTCATCATAAACCGAACCGTGTCCAACAGGGTTCTGTTTCTCCTTTTTAATACACCATTCTATTGAAGTGTACCTGGGGCTGAGAGTTGGAATGTGATTCCATGTTCTATCATATAGTTTTAGAATCTTAAGTCCATATACTCTCCACCACGATCAGATCGTAGTTTTTTTATCACCTAACAAGTTTTCAACTTCAGTCTTGTACTCCTTAAACCCTTTAAGAGCTTCAAACTTATGTTGCATTAGGTATAGATACCCAAATCTAGAATAATAATCTATGAAAGAGATGAAATATTGTATCAACTCCAAGGTTTCTTTGGCTCTATAATCTTTTCCAGTAAAAGGTCGTTTGATCATTTTGCCTTCAAGGCAGATTCACATACTGGTAAAGAGTTTTCTTCTAAACCATTTAGAATTCCACTTTTAACCAACCTCTCAATCCTATTGAGATTAATGTAACCTAATCTTAGATGCCAAAGATGGGAATTTTCTTTAGGAGAAATTCTCGGTATTTTTACAGTTGTTGCTGTTTTGAACATTTCAGTATTGAGCACAGCTTTTATGACTAATGGCCTTAATACATATAAGTTATTTTCCATGAACAAAAACCTAACTCCATTCCATTCTTAAAAATAAAAACTTTATTCTCATAGAAGGATATGGAATATTTTTATTCAATTAGACAGGAAACATAAATCAGGTTCCTCTTGATATGAGGAACTACATATACGTTATCTAATAACATATATCATTTCTTGTCCAAAAATAACTTAAGCTTGTCTACAACAACAGCTGAAATGACCTCACCAGTATTGACTCTAAGAGTCATCTCTCCAGCTTCCAATTGTTTCCAGGAATTAAATCCTTGATGGGAAGAACATACGTGGTTAGTAGCTTCTAAATCAACTATCCAGGCATAATCATTATTCTCTACTAAGCACGTCCCCAAGACAAATAAATCATATTTATTTTCTTTGGAGTTCTTCCTTTTCTGAATAGTAGTGGGATCAGCTCCAGAACCAAAATCATAAACTCCAAGTTTCATTTTAGAGGACAATTTTCGTTGATGAACTTCATCAGAGTTGGCAACAATTGCGTTTTATGTTAGTCCCATGACATTCAATATGGACTAGAGATTACCTTGGGAACTGACACTACTGGTATCATTGTTATCAATCCCTTTTTGCTCGAATCGTGAGAATTTTTGTTCAAATAATTCTCGCATTGATTCCATGGTCTCATGTGCAATGACCATGTTCTCAAACCTTTTGGTCAATGCATCAGATATGCTTGCCAAAATGTGAACTCAGGCATTCGAATTAGCCTTTGTCCACACCTCATATGCATTACGAACATTTCGTGGTGCATCAGGGGTTGAGACTTGAGAACAATCCTCAGTCATGAAAATTTCGAGGTCGTTTACTACAAAAAAAAGTTTTAATGGATTCTTTCCACGTCGTGTAATTGAAATCGGTCAAACTAGAAAAGGCAACTAACGAAAAAACACTATTTGACATATTTGCTGAAAAATAAACACATTGATCTACATTAGATTTTAGCATAACTCTTTAAAAAAAATCCAATCAGTTTTAGCAAAATCTAAATGAGCTTCATTTAACATCTAATTTTGCAATGACACTTCAGTGATTTAGGATAAAAATCCATATAAGGTAGCCAGTTGTCCCTTCACTGAATTGAGACACTCTCAACCAATGATTACACTAGAATAACTCTTATTCCTAAAACGATCAGTCATCATTTATTTGGTCAAGAAATCATTAACTTGCTTAATATTTTCCCCTAAGTATGACTCTTCATTTTAGATCCTAGAGTTTCATCCCAATGAGCCAAGCGAAGGGAAAAACCGATTAGGGCAAAAACTAAAGTGATTCTATCCATTTCTAGAGTTCGCCTTGATATTGACCTACTGCACAAACAATCCAAAGGGGGATGCTCCCAAGGCACCTCGAGGCCATGCAAGAAGGTCTCACGGTACAAACCAATGAAAGAGACCATAGAACATGTTGACATATATCCCTCTCTCACTTACTATAAATACTCTTTCAATTCACCTTAATATTAACCCATGCAAACACCATCCGAAGGGGGACGCTCTCAGGATGCCTCAAGGTCAAGCATGAGTCTCACAGTGTGAATATTATGGGAGAAACGTGAGTGAAAAAATGACGTATCATATACATCTTTTCCTCCCACTGAGTATTTTAACAATCTAGGGTTTAATTTACTTAAGAAAAATACGGCTAATTATTTTTACTAAGTGATTGTTTAAGTTTGCCAAAAAGTATCATTTACTTTGGAAAGTTAGACCATTTTGATTAATATTCATTAAACACTTTAACAAATGTTAATCAACAATTGCATGCTTGTAGTAAATATATCTAATTCATCTTTCTAGGTAGGTTCTCAGGTAGGGGTGTTCCATTTCAGTCATCTTAAGTATCCCAGCCTAGCCAGAACCCGCCTTAGATAAAAGGTCCCTTATAGATATATTTGCTACAAATTTAATCTTTTCTTGAAATCAATTTAATCCTATTAAACCTATTAAAAAAGATTAATCTAATTTCTAATCTCATTAGAAATTTGTGAACTTAGGTCTATGTGAACCATATTTTAAAACTATTTTAAAAAATGATTCACCTATGTTTGCATGCAACACTTAGTTATTGATTTTAATTTCTAATTTCATTTATTTATGACTCTTATAAAGTAAATGAAACAAATTAAAACCTACATTGCATTAATTGGCATACTTTATAAAGTTATAACGTTTATAAGATTACCTAAAGTAATGTCATGCATCATGAAATGTTCATTTCATTACTACATATACATAACACTTATATATATCAAAGTAATGAAATTAAATAACATCACATGCATACATTCAAACTAAATATTATAACGATTATAATATAAATGATGTATGGCTATGTTATTTATGCATGCAAGCATATAGTATAACACTTATATTATATGATGCATGAGCCTGCTATAAAATTAAATCATGCATATACATATATTATAACACTTATAATATAAATGATGCATGAAATTAAATGCATAACCTATGGTAGATTTTGATTCTATATGACATACAACATGACATATAAGAAAAAACATGCATCATATGTATATTTTAAAACAAATAGATAATGGACTGGGATAGGACACCTAAAAGAAAATTTAAAGACTCACTATTACATAATCTTGAGTCATCTGGTTCGAAATAGGTGAACCAGACCTTAAACAGCTCGAACCGAACCACCCTTCAGCAAACTCTTTGCAAAAATTGTGTAGCAAAATGGATGCGTGATCTTGTAGCAAAGGCTACATAATCGTATAGCAAAAGCTACAAGATCGTTTAGCAAAAGATACACGATCTTGTAGAACTGCTTCTTCTTCTTCATCGAAACAGTGCTCTACAACTCTTCTTTGAAGATCTCCGGGAACAGTTGAGCGACTCAAACTTATGAATTACATACTCTATAGCAAGATTAATGCCCAAAAATGCAGGGGCCTTTACAAATAAAATTTGAAAAAAAAAAAAAAGAAAGCCTTAAAACTAAGTATCCCATCCCGAAACATCCATCAACAAAACCACATTCATCACCATTCATCACATGAAACTGAATACAGAATATATAAAACCTATCATTACTATAAAATCGATTCAACGGAAAAGAATGGAATTTGGGGTCAGAAAGCCGACAACCTGGCTCTGATACCAATTGAAGGAAATTTTCCAAAAATATCCTTTGAGTGGAAGCAAGATCGACCCAATTTCCATTTTTCATTGAATATAAGTTTTACGGTAAATAAGAACAAGATATGCATTTTCTTAAATTACAACATGCTTTAAATAAAATACTTAAAGTTTCAGAAACCCTTACCTTTAAATAATCCTTTCTTCAAGAATTCCTTCGTACAAGCCACGAATGGAACACCTTCTCCACGCGGGTCTCCTTCTTCAAGAGGGACACCACCACTTGAGAACCCTTTGTATTCTCTTGAGATAAAGAGGATTCAAGAAAGAGTTGTGGGCTTTGCTTGAATCCTTGGAAGAGGGAATGAGATGGAGAGGAGGAGAGGGGAAGGAAGAGAAGAACTTTTCTTCTCTGTAAATTTTCAGAGAGAACTTTTCTCACAGGGGGAAATAAGGAAGAAGATTAATTTCCAACTACTTGAATCCCATGTATAATAATTGAGAGAATGGGGGGAGGGAGTTGTAACTCCATCCCTTTAATTAATTTCAATTAAATTAATAATATATATATATATACTATATGTTATATCAAATGTAACATATAGCCTATAGTTTTATATTGCATCAAATACAACATCCTATAGATTTTATTTTCTCTTAACAATACATGGTATTTAATATAAATCACATTTATATTAAATCACTTATACGAATCTCATCTGTATAATTGATATTTAGATCATATCCAAATATTTAATTCCTCTCAATATAATCATATTTATATTTAATTACATGAATCTCATTCATATAATTAGTATTTGAATCATATTCAAATTCCTCTCATAATACCTTAAAATATAATGTATCAAATACATTATATTAATTATATCACATATAATCATAGAATTAATGACATCATATATAATTAATTCTCTCAATTAATTTGAACATTTTAAATTAATCCAAAATTAATTATCAATTAAATCTCTGTTGAGCTACAAAGGGGACCTTATGGACCTGTAGATTAAAGCTCCAATGGTTCTCGAATAATTAATTGAACTCTTTAATTAAATTACCAAACATCTGTTAACTGTCGGTCAGTCCATTAAAGATCGACAATTACACTCTTCGCACTACAGATAAATTTTTGTGTCCATTAGATATAACCAATCAACAATGCGATGATCCTTCACAAATTGCTCGTAAGTACAATTGGGCTAAAATTACCATTTTATCTTTGTAGTTACATCTAACTCCTTAAGTACAATTGATCCCTCTAATGAACAATAAGTCATAGTCCCACTATAAACAAGTCTCTCTCGGGCCAGGAAAGGGTGTGGTCACTATGTTCAAGACCCGGAATCAATCCTTAAGGGAATAATTTATCTACGTACCCCTGCATTGGGGAAGAAGTGAATTCCATCCTATGTAGTTGTGTTCCCAGCTCCCCATTCAAATGAATCCCCAAAATAGTAGACTTGTTAAGTTGGCAATCTGGCCACTCTCACTCATACAAATCAAAGAACCACCTTTACGAGCAGGAGTTAACAACTCACTCGGGATTTAGGTCATGTCACCTATGGTCATCCTAGTGAAATGTAAGTTTCTATTATTAACGGTGCTATATAAAGAGACTAATCATTTCGTGGTAGGGTCTTATACAAACTCTTTGTATAGGATACCCCCGCTCGCATGTCTCCACGTGAATGATCAGGATCAGATCATTTGTAGCACTTTACAATACTTATAACACCTAAAGCGGGACGTATCCGTAGTGTCACCAGGATAAGGTACCCAGCCTTATTCATCTATTGCAGACCGATTATTTAAACAAGATCCACTTGTATGTCTCTACAAACTTGTTTAAATTACATGAAATAACCTCGTATCTTAGTTTATTGGATTGAGTATATGCTTATAAAATAACACTAATTTGATTAACAACAATATGTTTATACAAAGTTTACAAACTACGAGATTACAAGAGATTTAGGACACCAATCCCAACACCTTCTTGTACTTGAAAGCCCATATGTTTTACAATAATCTTGCGCTTTGGAGGCTTCACTAGTTCATAAGTTCCATTATTTTCTAGGGAATTTATCTCCTCCTTCATTGCATCGAGCCACTGGTTTTTTTCATCATGAGCCGAGACCTCTTAATAGTTCTCTGGCTCTCCATCTTTACTAACTAGAATGAACTTTGAGCTTGGATACCTTGCTTAAGGTTTACGCACTCTTGTTGTAACGACCCGACCCCCTAGGACTTAAGTTAGGCCGTTACTAAAATACATACATGCATGGCACTTAAAACGAGACTCCTTTATGTTGAAATAAATGCTAAATAGATAAGGAAGTTCAAAAGTTCTTTATTAAATGCAAACGTTAAAAACAAGAATAGGGTACCCTTAAATCATAAAGGTAAATAAATAAATATGAAAAAAAAAAATTCTCACTAACAAGTTTCAAACGTCAAAACTAACATTAAGAAAAACATAAAAAGAACTCTAAATCTCATTATGCGGAAGCGTAAAAACTAGTCTCAGTGGCTCGATCACGAATTTCGTTTGTCCATCACCAGTGCATCTCTACCTTACCTGAAACAACAACATGAGAAAGAATGAGTATGAAATACTCAATAAGTAACCCCACTACTGGGGTCAGGCTGGGGATCTATGTCCTCTAGACACCCACCTTTGGCACATATACACATGAAACAAGAAGAAGTTTGAGTCCTATCCTACTGTAGTTAAGTATTCCCACTACCTCTGGTGAATCCCGAAGGAGACACAAACTGGTGAATCCCAAAGGAAACAAAAACTAGTGAATCCCAAAGGAAACACGTCTGGAAAATCCCTCACTATTGGCTTCGAAGTCAAAGGTGACTTCATTCTCTCTAGTGTCCACCACTCGGGCCATAAAGCCCCAGGCTCCTTGGTCGAATAGTCTATTGGCGTTCAATGCGGATATCCACTTTGGGTAGGACTATTGGTCCCAACCCTTTAAACTTAAAACTGGCTCCTATAGGAGGGTTAAAGCATTGACCTCCTTTACGGGAAGCAATCTATGCTGGCATGTTAGCAGCTAACACCAATCCATGCCCAATATAACATCAAATATCACGCTTATCCTAAAATTATTTCAGGGTTACATCTAAATGTGTGATGCTACCTCTAGACTGACATGCTTTTATCTCTTTTCTATAGGCTAACATGATCTTTCTTGATGAACGTGGAAATGGACAATGACAAAATTGGAAAAGGTTCTGAGGTCTAACACATGCATGCCTCATAAAGTTACAGCATGATATATAAACTGAGTGCTGAATGAGCAGAGAGTCAAATTAAAAACAAGGGACATGGTGTCCCAAAATGGGAAGTGTACCTTGTCACCCGGTTGCCTGATCTTTCTCGGCTCACACCCAGTGGTAGAAAATACCCTCCCCTGCTGTTGCTGGCGGGCTGGGGGCCTTCCCTGGAATAAGGACATACGAGGCTGGCCCCTGGTTGCTCAGGCGCATTCCTCCTCGGGTCTTATTCTGACATAGTGCCCTTCTGGGCCACATCGTAAAATAAAATCCCAGAGTTCAGCTAGACAACGCCTTCAGTGTGCGTTATCACAAGTGGTACATATCGACCTATCCTCCCTGCCAATCACAGCCTGGGAACCTTTTGGTCCCACTGACGTGGAGCATTTCACTTGTGTCTGGCTCTCCACTGATGTTCAGAAGCCCTGTGCTCAGCCTTCCTTTTCTGCCCTTCGGAGGTCTCAATCCCGAAGTGACCTGTATTCCTCTCCCATCTGAGAATCGGCATTTTCAATCCTCACGGCAGCCCGTAGTGTCGCAGCATATGTCTTGAGATCCAAGGCATGCACCATACCTCGTAGTCCGCTCCTCAGGCCCTGGATGAAATCTCTCGGTCCTCACTGCCTCGGGTGGCTACTAGTTCATGAGCAAAGCGAGACAGCTTACTCGAATTCTTGCTCGTATTCCTCCACCGACATAACTCCCTGCCTTCAATTTCAAGAATCCTGCCTGTTTATTGTATCGGGTGTTGGCCGATGAGTACTTCTCAATAAAAGCATTCCTTTGAACTGCTCCCAGGTTTGCAAGTTCACCACCAATATCAATCATCTTTTCTACTAAACGCCACCAGATTTTCACGTTACTAGGTCGCAATGAAGACTGGGCATTGAAGCTTGTGCTCTTCTGGCACCCCATAAAATGGAAATATTGTCTCAATAGATGACAGCCACATCTCTGCTTTGATGGGTCCCCCAACGATCCATCAAAGGGGCGAGGTCATTACTTCCGGAAATCCCTTAGATGTTTAGCCTCAAGAGACAGGCCTTGCATGTCTCTGTCCTGTGGTCGAGTCTGTCGTAAATACAGCTCGGGTGGGCACTGGTTCATCCTGAGGCTGGGTCTGGGGCAGGTTGTTCCTGCCATCGTGCTACGATCAGTTCCTGCAACTTTTCCCATTAGAGCGGTTGCAATAGCTTCACTAATTTAGGCTTCCATTGCCTTTTCATCAACTTGGGTCACAGGCGGAATTGGGGTTGTCGGAGCAGTCTGGCTACTCCCAGCTCTCTCTACTTGCATTTCTTCTCTAACTGTTTTTCTTGTTCTAGGTTTAGGTGCCATGTCCTGTCATAAATTCGTACGTTAACTAACTATTTCTGGGTCTTTCTCAGACATCATGCATTTAAAACACTACATCACTGTTCTTATATATGCATTGAAACTTTCATTAGTAGAACGTACCTGGCGATGACGAGGAATCCGTTACTGGGCCACAAGGACTATCTAGACTTACGTAGTAAGTTAGTCTACAGAACCCAAAACATGGGCACTGATACCAATTGTAACGACCCGACCCCCTAGGACTTAAGTTTGGCCGTTACTAAAATACATGCATGCATGGAACTTAAAACGACACTCCTTTATGTTGAAATAAATGCTAAATAGATAAGGAAGTTCAAAAGTTCTTTATTAAATGCAAACGTTAAAAACAAGAATAGGGTACCCATAAATAATAAAGGTAAATAAATAAATATGAAAAAAAAAACAATTATCACTAACAAGTTTCAAACGTCAAAACTAACATTAAGAAAAACATAAAAAGAACTCTAAATCTCATTATGCGGAAGCATAAAAACTAGTCCCAGTGGCTCGATCATGAATTCCGCTTGTCCATCGTTGGCGCATCTCTACCCTTACCTGAAACAACAACATGAGAAAGAATGAGTATGAAATACTCAGTAAGTAACCCCACTACTGGGTCAGGCTGAAGATCTATGTCCTCTAGATACCCACCTTTGGCACATATACACATGAAACAAGAAGGAGACTGAGTCCTATCCTACTACAGTTAAGTATGCCCACTACCTCTGGTGAATCCCGAAGGCGACACAAACTGGTGAATCCTGAAGGAGACACAAACTGGTGAATCTCGAAGGAAACACAAACTGGTGAATCCCGAAGGAAACACAAACTGATGAATCCCGAAGGAAACACAAACTGATGAATCCCAAAGGAAACACAAACTGGTGAATCCCGAAGGAAACACAAACTGGTGAAACCCAAAGGAAACACAAACTGGTGAATCCCGAAGGAAACATAAAATCTAATGGGCATCTAACTAATCAGTAAGGACATTCACACAGTCTCAACATCAAAATCATCACCGTACGAATCTATGACTTACATATAATCCTCAATACCATGGCTCTACCACATACACATATACCTCAATAGCATGGTTCTACAACATACATGCATACCTTAACATCATAGTTTTATAACATATGTATACCTCAGCATCACCAGATCAAATACAATCATATGGAAGCACATACCATCTCATACTAGCATTCAAGTGTCTATGTGCATATTTAAATAATTCAGATCTCGTGCCAAAAATACTTTGATTCATATCATACTATCAATTTATCATGCTAACATTTTTCCATAACATACATTTATCATGCTAGCATACAACTAAAGTCTGGCCCATGGGCAGTTCCAATAGTAAGATTACTTACCTTAATCGAAATTCCACAGATACAATCAGACAACCAAACGATGACCGCGGTTTGAAGTAACGGCCCTAACATACGAATACAACCATTAAATTTCAGTCCAACAATAATTGTGAAATCTCATATTCAAATCCACAATACCCAAAAGCTTACCCAAAGAACTTGATCAACAACCACTCCTAAGATTTCGACTCCAAAATCTCCTTCTAACAAATTTTAAATCCCAATGGACGATGACTTGGAACCTTAAAGATACAAGGGTTAAGTCAAACTTAATTCAGTAATCAAAGCGTGCCCACAAACCAACAATAAGGACCATAACTCTTACTAAAACTCTTGTCGAACGATCTTGAATCCGCTGAATAGTCGCTGCTGTAATTTTCCAAGCTCAAATCTAAAATCAAAATAATGCGACTAATTTAATCTTTAATCCAACTTAGTGGGCATCCAAAATCTTTCAAGAAACCCAACCACAAAATATATCTTACCAAAATCTAAGAGTCCGACAAAGACCCACGCAACAGAAGATAGGCAGCGTGGCAATGGACGGTGGAGAAAATCGGCTGGAGGTGGCACGCGGCGTTCGTGGCTAGGAGGCTGGAGCAACGGTGGCGTGTGGTGGTCAGAAGGCTGGAGCGGCGACGGCGTTCGTGGCTAGAAGCGGCAGCGGCATTCGTGGCTAGAAGTGGCAGGCTGAACTAGACGGATGGAGCGGCACGAGGGCAAAACAGACGGCGGCGACTCAGATGGTTCCTTCGACTGGCGAGATCGGTGCGACACGCGGTGGTCAAAAGCTAGAGCGGCAGCGGCGCAGGGAAGGGAGGCAGTGACCGACAGTTGGAAATTTGGGGGAGAAGGGTTTCAGTGCATGAGGTAGAAGACAAGTTCCCTTTTTATTTTATAAAAATAATAATAATAATAATAACTAAAAAGGAAATAGTATAATTACATTTAAATCATTTCCGTAATCCACTTTATACTATTTATTTCCTTTCCTTTTCAAAGGAAAATTAACTCCTGCCATTAATTTTCAAATTGAATTTCAATAATTGAATAATTTTCACGTCAACACTTAAATTCCCACACTTATACTTGAAATCCAAAATTTCAAAAATGCCCTCCAACTAATAACAATTACTGAAATTCCAAATAATAAAGTTACTGAAATTACATTATTACTAAAAAAATGTGCGGGGTGTTACACTTGTGGACTTTTGAGGATGAGTATCTTCCACTTGGGGAATAGGTTGCATCCCCTACTTATGAACTTCCCCATGAATCACTTTCTCATATATATCTTCCTCGTGAATTTCTTCATCAGATGAAGACTCGCCAAGATCATCATCATCAATATGATCTGGTACATTATCATCAGGTTGTATCTCACCAACATCATCATGTACATTATCAACATTCTCATTTCTTGGCTGAACAACAGAAGGAGTAGAAGTAGAATCATTAGTAGTATCAAAATAAAATTATGAAGTAGAAGTGTGCCTTGTACTAAGAAAATCTGCACCCTTCTCGTGCTGAAAGAATACTACATTTTTGCTTCTCACTACTTTTTTCTTTTCTGGATCATAGAGCCTATAACCATACTCTTCAACCAATAACCAACAAAAACACATGGATTGGTCTTCGAATCAAGCTTTGACCTTTGTTCTTTAGGCACATGCATATATGCTTTGCTACCAAAGACTCTGAGATGCAAATAAGTGGGATCATATCCCTTTCATGCTCTCTCTAGAAGGTCTAGACCTAGAGGAATTGATGGAAACCGATTAATCAAATACAAGGCACGTTGCACTGTTTCACCCCAAAATTTCTTAGGAAGATCAAATATTCTAAGCATACACCTCATCTTATCCACAATGGTTCTGTTCATCCTCTCAACAACTCCATTGTGTTGTGGTATGCCAGGCTCTATCTTCTCATGTCTAATGTCATGTTGTGAATAATAATACTTGAACTCATTCGAAGTATACTCACCACCATTGTCAAACCAAAAATACTTCAATTTTCTTTCAATCTCCTTTTCTACCATGACATGGAACTTCCTAAAAATCTCGAACACTTAGCTTTTTGTCTTCAACATATACACCTAAGTACTTCAAGTAGTATCATCAATAAAAGTGACAAAATATTTATCCACCAAGTGACTCCACCTCAGTAGGCCCATAAATATCATAATGTATTAACTCCAATTTTCATTGCCTTCTAGTGGACTTCCCATAAAAGGAAATTCTATGTTGCTTACTGGTGCTTGAACTTTATGAAGTAGAAATGTGGATGATATGCGTTGATGAGATTGCGTTGTGCACTCAAGTTTCCTTAGCGGAATCCAAGTATAAATTCCATTGAGTTTCCTAGTAAGTCCAAGGTCGAACACAAGGACTTGTGAAGACAGGTTGCGTTGGTAATTTTTAGGAAAACTTTATGGTAACCGAATAAATAAATTGTTGGTTTGTTGTTGATTGCGTTAATGAGAAAATAAATAAAATGCGACGGATTTGAGAAAAGTCAGTTATGTGATAGATGCAGTGAGTATGCGATGAACGGGTTGAGAATATCTTTAGCTAGCGTTACTTGGGAATGCATCAGACTATACAATCATGCTACCACCATGCACAGTAAGTCATTTTCCAATGCAAATGCGATGCTCCTAAGTCTAGGACGCATGTGTTGAATGCAAAAGTGTCCATAGAGCTTATCCCTAAGTCTCTACTCTTGTCCTATGCGATGATGCAAAATGCATAAAAGCAAGGTGACTGCATACAATCATATCTTATCTCTAGGATGCATGCGATGCGTTGATAATAAATAGTGCTCATTTCTAAGCTCCTATCTTTTGATTATGCATTCTAATCTGACTCTCCCGAGCCTAGATTCTAACCTGACCTTCCCAAGTCTAGATCCTGGCCTTAGACTACCCTTCCGAGTATCTCTAATGAACGAATGAAGCATACATAATACAAGATAATCGCATAGCATGAAGATTCCCTAGCTATGCTAGTAAAATTCTTCTCAACTCATTCAACTAATTTAGCTACTCATGCATAAATAACAGAGAGTGAACAGATATAAAGAAATAGATTCCATTTCAATAAATGAGTGGAGTACAAAATGATAATGGAAGTTTAAGGTAAAGAGCTTGGTAGCAATTCCTTGCTGACCGAGGCTTTTACACTGTAATCTCAATTCGGTTCTAAAGATGTTCTCGCTTCCACAGGTGTCGGCCCTCTCTCTGTCCTTGAAGCTTCCTGTGCTCCCCAAGCTTACCGGAATGATCTATCAGCACAACCTTCTCTCTCGCATCTTCTTTAAAACGAAAAAAATGGAAAAAGACGTGCAAACTGAAGTATGAAATCTCTAACTGCTGAACCCCTTTTCTGAAGGATGCCTCTAGTATTTATAGAACATCCAAAGTGAACGGCGGCTTCTCTCTCATGATTGTATAGATGGGATGGCTTAATTCCTAACTGATGCGTCGAATATTTGTCACCGAAAAGCTTAATGTACTTGTGATCGTTATCGGCTTTCAACTTAATTCGGAGTCGACTGTCATCAGTTTTCTGTCCCATCACGATTAATTAGCCTTTCACCCAGATGCACCCACCAAGTTGGCTGACCAGGTTGTGGCAATCCTTCTCGAGCGAATGTTTGCGAGCACAATCATCATAAAGCCTTGCGGTGAAGTTGGGCTTTATCAATGGTTTTCTATGATCGCAATTCTTGCATTGCGTCAACGATATTCTGCACAAAAATACAAAAATCAACTGTTCTAATGTGATGAATGCATGCGATAGCAATATTATGAAATTGATGTTTAATGGACGCAAATTAACATATTTCATCGACACAATCTAACATTGTTTAAGAACTTAGCATTATGATAACGTGCATTTCTGCCCGTTATTACTTACCTGCTAAAGAATGATCACAATGGTCAAGAGAAATTGTTTTATCAACAGGGATAAGAGATTTGCCTGCCAACAATTTAATCCCCTTATCGCTCATATTCCCTAGCCTTCCATGCCATAAATTTGGAGAATTATTTTCTTCTACTGCATTAAGCTTAAAAGAACATATGCTCAAGTTTACTTTATACAAAGAGCAACACAACTCACCTCGAGCAACTATTATTGAACCCTTTGACAATTTCCACTTACCATCACAAAAGGTATGTCAAAATACTTCTTGATCAAGGACATTTGCAAACAACAAAAGGCGTAAATCAGGAATATGGTGTACATTCTTTAATGTAAGCGTGCACCCAATACTTGTCTTCACACGAATATCAACTAACCCAACTATGCTAGTTGAACTCTCGTTTCCCATTTTCACACTACCGAAATCACAAGATTGGTAGTTTATGAAATAATCTCTTTTAGGAACACAATGGTATGAAGCACCTAAATCTATCACCCACCCTATGTTTGAACTCTCTACGTGATGACACTCACTGGTTGCACAAATCGAGGTGACAATATTATCACTCTAAGAAATAATAGCTGCAATATTTTATCATCTTCCTCTTTTTGCGAGTCTTGATTCTTACTTTGTTCTTTCTTCCAACGATAGCATAACTTTTTTTATATGGTCAGGCTTGTTACAATAATGACATGTCCTGGTTGAAGGAACTCTTATCAAATAGTACCTATGAGCGGAAGCAAGATCACTCCAAATTCATTGTGACAAAAAAAACAAGCATTCACAAGCGTACATAGTAATTATGCATTTCATAACAAATTATGGCATGCTAAGAACAAATAAAAACAAAGGACAAAGAGACTCACCTTTGAAGAACTTTTCTTCTCTTTTATCTCTCGCTCTCGCTTGAAACATCACCTCTCGCTATCGCTGTGAACACCAAACCAATCGTCTACCCAATCTCGTTGTCGCTCAACACCGAACGGTCTTCTACACGAACAAGCAGCAACGTGGACGCCACCACTCAGTGACCTTGGTATTCTCGAAGTGAGAATCCAGAAGGTATGGGCTCTGTTGGATTTGGTAGAGGGAAAGAGGAAAGAACAATTGTATTCAATGACCAAGCAAGTGAAAGAGGTTTGGAGTCTATCGTATAGACTGGTGCTTGGTCGTTTAGTAAAGGGTGCACGATCGTTTAGGTAATCGGGTTTGATCGTTTAGACAATCGTTTAGGTAATCTCGCTCTCACGCGCAATCTCTTAGTAAAAGCTACAAGATCGTTTAGACGCGTGTACACGATCGTTTAAGAGAACTTGAGCTGTTGTGCAGGTTCTCGTTGGCTAGACGATAGACAATGTATAATTAGTGAAGATTATCCGATTTTTAAACAAAATGAAATCTATTTTCATTTTATTCTTCAGTTATGAAAACTAAATGCAACCTCCCACTTTCACGCACAGTCATGTAGAAAACCACCAACAATTATCTCATAATTGTTTAATTATAAATAAATATAGTAACTAACTTATCATATTATATTTATAACCTATAGTTTTAATATTACATCATATGCAACATTTAAACCATAGTCTTTTTCTCCTCTACTAGATATAAATCATATTTATATCCTTTTCCTCCAATTAATGTATCTCTTACATCATGTCAACTATATCATATATAATCAAACTCCCTCTTGTCAATTTGAACACTTCAAACTGATCCAAAAACTGATTCTCAATTTGAATCCTTTGAGCTACCAAGGGGACTTTATGAACCTGAGGCTTGAAGCTCCAACGGTACGTGAATAGTTGACTAAACTCTTTAGCCACGAGATCCACTATTCATTAACTGCCAGGCACTTCACTAAAGACCGACGGCTGCACTCTTCTCTCCACAGATATATATATATGTCCATCGGATATAACCAATCAACAGTACGATAACCCTTCACAGATGCTCGTAAGTACAGCTAGGCCAATTTTCCATTTTGCCCCTATAGTTACGTCTAACTCCTTAAGTACTACCGATCCCTCTAGTGAACAATACAACATAGTCCTACTATTTATGGACACCTCTCAGGCCATGAGAAGGTGTGTGGTGCCACATCGTTCAAGCCTCGGAATCAGTCTTTAAGCGAGTAATCTATCTACTTACCCCTACTTCGGGGAAGGAGTGAATTCCATCTTGTGTAGTTGAGTTCTCAGCTCCTAAATCAAATGAATCCCTAAAGTAGTAGGTTTGAGTCAACAATCTGGCCACTTACACCCATGCAAATCAAAGGACCGCCCTCAAAGGTAAGAGTTCCCAACTCACTCAGAATTAAGCTCATGTTATCTATGGTCATCTTAGTGAAATGAAATCTCTGTCATGAATGGTGTTATATAACGAGACTATAACACTTAGTGGTTCGATCTTATACAAACTTCTTTGTATAGGACGCCCCCGCTCGCATGTCTCCACGTGAATGATCAGGATTAGACCATCTATAGCACGTCACAACACTTGTAACNGCTCGCATGTCTCCACGTGAATGATCAGGATTAGACCATCTATAGCACGTCACAACACTTGTAACAATCTACAAAGCGGGTCGCATCCGCAATGTCACCAGGATAAGGTTTCCCTCCTATATTCATATACTACTGACCATTTTGGTTATCACTTAAAGCATGATTCATCTGTATGTCTCCACATACATGCTTAAGTTACAACGACAACTAGGGATCTTAGTTTATTGGTTTGTGGTAAAACAATTAAAACATCTCATGTTTCATATACAACAGTGAAGAACTCATATATTATCATATCACAAGCATTTGTTCAAAATAGATGTTTACAAACTACAAGACCCAATGAGAGTTTAGGGCATCAACCCCAACACTAGTCTCTTTGTTTCTAGACTTGGACCTCCCTTTTGAGTTACCACAATCTTTAGGTTCCTTACCTTTGTTACTTCCCCGATTCTCAACAACAAGAGCATGTGAATTATCAACTCCCATCTCCTTTCTTCTTATATCTTCATTGAACATGCTCTATTTGATAACATCCAAAGACAAAAACACTTTCTGAAGCAGAGTTACTAATAGTCAGAACCAAGGTTTCCCAATTGTCCGACAAAGAATTCAACAAGAACAAAGCCTATAATTCATCATCAAAATTGATCTTCATAGCAGTTAGCTTATTAATAATATCCTGAAAGTCATTTAAATGCTCATAAACAAACTTCCTGCCTTCAATTTCAAATTAACAAGTTGTTTGATTAAAGAAGCTTTGTTATGTGTGGTCTTCCTTTCATAAAGACCTTCCAATTGATTCCACAAACTCGTATGGGTAGAACTCTTTAGACACATGGTTGAAAATACTAATATCAACCCACTGTCTAATAGTCGCCAAAGTTTTTCTCTTTAACTTTCTCCAATCTTTTTCTTCATTTTCTCTAGTTTTGCAGGTTTAGAAATTGTGTCATCTGCTTTTGTGGTTATTTCAATTGGATTAAACAAATCTTTTCAATATAACAAATCCTCCATCATTGGTCTCCAAATGAAATAATTGGTTGATGTCAATTTTTTTCATTGAACTACCTCTACCATTACTACTAGATCCATAATAATGATTAAATTAAAACTCGCTCTGATACCAACTAATAGCACCCAAACAATATAACACAACTCACTAAGATCTCCTAAAAAACAATCAACTAAAAAATTTTCTCCAAAACATCATAAATAAATCATCAAATAATCACCAAGCAATCAATCAACAATAGGCAGCAATAAACCACAAAATTTTAGAAGGCTAAAAGCAAAGAGCACACACGAATTATATATGAAAAATACCTTCGATGTAAAGAGTAAAAACCACAGGACCTGTGAGGAGTCCACCCTTGTCAACTTCTCTTATTATGATAAAATTGAGGAAAAAAGAACCCAAATAAATCATACAAAAGCTCACTACCCACCAATACTTTCATACATAAAAGATGAATAAAAGGAATGAAAATCACCCAATTTTACAGATTCTGTTCCACATTAATTATAGATAAACTAGAGCTCCTACAACAATCCAACCATTCAAAACGAGACCGTATGCATCCTAAACAGGCTGACTAAATTTTAGCATAATCCAACGGTTCAAACTTTGACAATTGACAACTTTGTGGAAGCTATCGCTGAAAAACCAAACTGCTGTCTTTCTCTCCGATTTTCTGCTTCTTTTTTCACCTCTTTTTCCTTAGGTCATCCTTATATCACATAAAAGAAAACCTAGGGCTTTCAAGATGGACCAATCTAAAAAATTAGCTCCAATTGAGCTCACAAAACATAAATTTAAAATAAAATCTTGTTTGTGCAACAAGTGAGTTGGAGACCCACAACATTTTGTGCATCGATGTCATCTTGTTATCTTCTCTGACAATTAGGTGGTGAAGATTGGCCATTGTTTATCATGGTTTGTTGAAGAAAGGAGAAGACAAATCATGAGTCTTTATGACAGTAACTAAAGCAACAGAAAAGTAAAAGAATTTATATAATAATATTATTATTAATTACCTTGATTTTTAACTTAATAAACTCCCATTAAACAATCCGATAAAGTTAACTAATGGTCAAATGGATCCTGGGACTAATTAAAACTATTATCCAAACTAAAATCAAATAAATACCTACTTCAAACCTCACGGACCAATGCGTATTTTGCTAAAGAAAGAGATAAGGATAATAGAAGGAAATGTGTATAGAGAGATTAGAGGGAGAAAGTATAAATATACTGTGCCTTTTAAACTATACTGTCCATATACAATGAGTTCAAAATATGCTTTTTCTGATTCCCACATAAACACAAAATTTTGATTTCAATCGCACTTATGTGATGGCTTCATGTACACAACAACAAAGCGCAACTGCTAATGTGCTGCTTTCAAATAGGCTATGGTGAGTTGTTTCCAGAGGAAACATTCCTACAAACCTCTCTGCCAATGCACCATGCTCGGTTTCGGCTTGGAGTTGCAGTCGGAGAGTTTCCTCTAACTTTGCTGGATGAGAATGTCATATCGGGACTGTTTGAGTGACCAGTAAGCGGCTGCCACGCATTGAGATCGCACATCTGAACGTCACGAATGTTCAAAAGACTCATCCCTGGAAAACAACATGTTGGTGTAGGTGAATTTGGGTTGCACATAGCATCCTCTTGCAGAACATCTCCAATTCTAGACAGTATGCTGTAAGCTAAGTTTCCAAGCACCCGCGAATACGCTTCCAGAATCAAATGCCCAACATCCTATGAAAATTCAAACAGAAACTTGTATGATTTATGTTATTATTGTGCCAACAAGAACAGAACTCCCAGACCCAACACTAGCATTGTTTACCAAAGATTGGGAAGTCAATGTACATGAAAACAATAAAATTTTCTGTATTATAATGCACTGTTTGTTCCAGAAAGGGAAATGGTTCTACTAAGAGAGTTCAGTCCATATTTTTATGTTATCCCTTGTTCTCCTTAAAACAGAGTGTTTGTTTTCGGATTATTACGAATCAAGATTACCATCCCAACAGAGATCTCAATGTAAATATCATACTGCAATGTCATAATCTACCGATCTAATAAGTAAAAAGACATGAGAATGAGAACCGCACTTTCATTTAGACTGGAAGCAAGGGAGACGTAATGGATGCCCAACTCGGCTAATGATGAATGCGAAAAAAACATATACCTTCCCATGTTGGATTTTTGAAACATCCAGAAATGTTTGGGGATGATTTGGATATTTTAATTTCAGTAGTTGTAGAAGAAGCTCGGCTCGATCAGTAAGTAATTTCAACTTATCAATCCCAGCCGCTGGGTCCTTGACAAATGGCCAAGAAGTTCGAACTGGAGATTTATTGCCACTTTGTTCAGTGTATTTCTCTTTCAAGGAGAATATTGCAGCTTCAAGGCGGTTTATGGCCTCGAGAACTCCATGGTCGGATTTCAGATTAAGCTGATTCAGCATGTTCTCGGCTGGACCAGATTCTGATGTCAAAATCTTGTAGAGTTCTTCGCTCATATTTGCTTTTCCAGACTGTACAATTCATGGTAGCCAAAAAAAGTTATAAGACATAAATCTAGATCTCCCAGGTTCTAACCCTATTCATATTACCCAATAAAAGCTTGGTTTCTAACTAAAAAAAATGTTCTACCCATTCATGAAATGCTCACAAAAAGTGTCATTTTAAGAAAATACAACATTACACATGTAGGGGAATTCGAAATTTCAACCTACAAGGGAACCAATATCTCAACCGTTGTATGCTCAATTTGGCCAAAAGTCTTCAATTTATAGAAATATATACATGTGACACATCTAATATCATCTGAAAGCCCATAATCAAAATTATTAAAATTCATCTACTTTGTTATTATAGTTAAACTGTGATCCGTTTTGTCATGGTTGCAAAAAATTTGTCTATAGTATGCATAATTCTTAGCAGATAGAATTGTACTGTATAAGTGAATAGAGAATGCTCACAGCTCGGACTGCATCCCTTATAACAGTTGGTACGGGCATTTCACGCAAAATACTTTCATTGATGGATTTGGCAGCTTTGAATACTTGATGTACAACCCGGCCATGGTTGAGCAATTTCTTCCTCTCATTCTCAGATAGCCCAGTGGATGGTACTTGTGGTAATGGAAGCCACCACCTTGTGCTTTGGCCCATACTCCTGCTTTTTCCTTCAGCCCTGCTACCAACTTCTGCATACCAATACTCGGTCTTCACCATTGAATCCAGCGTTCCCTGTAATAAAAGAAAATAGCATATAATTCAGGAAGATGAGCTATAATATAAGCAATAAAAAGGTACATTAGCAAGTACAGATGGTAATTAGATCACCTACAATTAACATGGAATCTAACTTCTGGAGAGCGGGAAGATTCATGTGGATGTCTCCCCGAACCTTTGGAGTCATTATCTGCAAAAATTTGAGCATAAATTCTGGTTAATATGAGATTCAAAAACACATTTCACAGTTCTGGTTGCAACTAAATCACAACTAACCTCCATCACTCTACCACTGGTACCATTTTGCTTTGTAGGAACCAATTCGACCATATAGTGGGTAGGAGAGAGCAACCAGTCCATTTCCCTTCGCCATTTACTCTTCCTCTCCTCAGGAAGAGGTTCCAATTTCCATAATTCTCCAAAGACAGAGGCTGCAAAACCTTAATAATTATTTCAAGGTCGAGGCTGGGAATGAATGACAAGATCATGAGATATTTAAATAAAAAGGTCCATTACGATGAATAAGAAATGCCATTTATTGTCTACCTGCTAGGTTGGTGATGGCATTAGACAGAGACAAGGCAGAGCTCAGCCCTTTCTGCCCTCCTGTGACATCTTCACCAAGCAATAGTTTTGTGAACTTTTCTTTCATTGCTTCCATGTCTGAAGCCTGAACGGTGTAATCATGTTTCTCTTTCATGTAAAAATGCTGAGGGCTTTCTGGTAGTTCCCACTCATCCAAATCCTGCTCGTCCCTATGCATTGCCAACCATTTTGAGGAGAAAGATCCACAAGCATCCTTGCTAGAAGAAGAGCTTGAATCATGATCTTCCAGTGAATCAGTTGTACATTCATCTGCTCGGCTCGATCTGCTTTCATTTTCGTAGGTTTGATTGGTTAAAACGCAACTCTCAAGACCATTAAAAGTCATAATCCCTGAGTCCCACGGAAAAATTATTTGTCAATAATAACTTTAGGTTAACTTACATTAAATTTAAGCAAACAAAAAAGCGAGCAATCAAGAGGAGAGTTGAAGCGTCTACGTCTTTCTGAGTTAATTATGAAAAAGAAGATAAAAGATGAAAAGCATCTGATATAAAATATCAAAGCAGTATGATTTTAACTGCCTGTGCTCATAAATATTGGTGTGGAGACATAAAACTCTGAGGACTTTCTACTATACTGTATCGTTGGTCTTTCTCAGGAATATAAACAGACATGCTAGAAAAACAAATTGGCTTCCAAAACCCACCAATTAAGGATCAATCCTTCTGTTGTTGAAAGTTTTATTATGTGATCATCTTATGAATCCAGGGACCAAAATTTTAAGATTTCTTTCCCTGCAAAACACACTCCATCCTCTTCCCATTCCAATGACTTCCCCGAACATTTGCAGCATATTTTCTATTTTCGCCGCTGAAAAACTCGCCTGGATTTTAATGATTACTTCCTCGCTCAGATATCAGTGGCAAAACTAGAAGGGACGTACACACAATTCTTATCTAGGGATCAAAAAATTGATATTCAATGTTTTTTACTCCTTGCGGGTAACATTGTTCGCGAGGGAAATCAAACATGAGGGCTAAAGACTTAAACAGGAGTTATTGGCCTGAGTTAGCGTTAATTAGGGATTAGTTAATGGGCACGATCTTCACTGGATTCTCACGTGGATCTTCTTACCCATTGGAAGACAAAGGAGAAACGACAAAAGACAAATTCCTCATCCCTGTTCTAAAACAGTTGAATAACGTGTGTAAAGGCCAAATAATAATTAGTTAGGCCTGACTGCCACAGCTAGAAAGAGAACATTTACGCATACTAGTTCTAGCGAAGGTGTTCCAAATTTTGTTTCTCTTCGTTGACTATGTATGTACACAAGCAGATGCGAATGCAAAGGCTACTCTTGTAAAAATAATTTGGACTTGCCATTTACAGACTATAGAACAAATAAGACCTACAAAATTTGACCATTCATATTGATTTCTGAGCGATGGGGTTCATATTATCAGAAAATATACAGCCCAAACGAAAACAGAAACTTCGGTAATTATTGTTATTTGGGCCGTAGTCAGATACCATCATACTACTTCCAAGAAAGAATAAGACATCCAGAACTGCTCCAAAGCCAACTGGCTCAAGACACACCGCAAAGTTTGTCCATCTTTTCTGGCAATTTGGATACTTGTCTGAAGATATGTTTGAATGGTTTTCGCCCAAAAATGAAAATCAGAACCAAAATATGGAGGAGGATGAAAGCAACGGCAATTAGTGAGCTGAATTTGTCCTTTTCGTCTGGCATGTTGGAAGCTCAATAATCCCTAAAATTTTAAATCAATTGCCCCGGACGCACAAGTCATACAGCCAGACTTTTCTCAAATGCGTAATGTCCCTACTTATATTTTCTTTGTCTACTTCAAATGAGCTAACTCAACCATAATTGGCATAATTTTGGTTTTTTAAGTCAAAGCATCAATCACCCATCCCCGTTTGTTAAAAAAAAGGGGGTGTTTATTAAATGATATATTAGATGTCAATTTTTTTAAATAATAAATAATATATTCTATTCAATTTAGAATCCAGACCGCGTCCAAGATTTGAGCCATCCGTGGAAAACTGATAAAATGGGAAGCCAAGGAAATCTAAAGTCACGGATTTCTCACCCGGACACATCACCCATGTGCTAAGCACGAACAAATCACATGGACCAACGCCTGTTATTTTTATAACGGGGCCTGGAGGAGATCACTTAGCGTCTACAGCAAAACCAAAAGATTTAAAAATTTTGGCACCATTTATACGTATTCCATGCTTAAAATCAAAATAACCATGGTATTCAAAGAAATAACATTCTTTTCAGGGAAAAAAATAGAGAAAAACTAATAGAAAAGGCTAAACTTCAATGCTAAAAAAAATTAAAGAAAAACTAATAGAAAAGGCTAAAATTCAATGTTTTAGTTTATTTAATTCACTTGGCTTGTAATATCTTAATAATTACACTACTCACACGAATTATTAAATTAAAACTAGAATCACATGATCGTTTGAACAAGGATGTATTCTAAAAAAAGAAAACATATAAACAAAGATGTGGTTATGGATAATCTTAAGCAGGTAATTCTAGCATAGCTAAGTGTATAAAGCATCAATTACCATCTCGGAGGTCAATGTTTCTATCCCTACTCCCATAATTGTTGGACGAAAAAAATGATAGACTCGAACATGAGACATGATAATACATGGCATTTCTCATTCTTCGCACAACAGCCCATGTAATTTTACCAAATGCATTAATAAATTTTCTCCTCTAGTATAGTATAGTTCCTATGAATTTTTAAGTTTTTTTTTAATTTTTAAGTTTTTTTCTTTTCCAAGAACATAAGAGGGTGAGAATTTGAACCTTGGATGTTTTGATGTGGATAAAATGTTTTTTTAGTTTCTAAAGACTAAAATAAGTATAAGTTTATCCTTTAAAAAAGGTTCATAATAAATTATCAGTTCTTTTTCATCGCGTACTATGCTAACATGTCCTATGTCCATGCCCCGAGTGTACCCTATCAAATCCCTCACGTGTTCTAAGCATGTCCGAAATTATAAAAATAATAAACCAGCCGCTCTAAATCTAAAATCAATCTAACAAGGCCTAAAACCTGTCCATGTATATCAATGTCCAACAACTCAAAAACGGTGTTCATGCTTTCTTGTTTCTTTTTTTTTTTTTTTAATTTGTTTCTTCCCTTTTTTTCCTAATACAATGCCCCCTGCCCACCCTGCCCCCACCCCCAAAAAAGAAAAACCCCACATTCTATGCATAGAACCAGAAACCCAACCCATTTACGAGCTTTGATGTCCTCCAGTACATTTAATACTGCCATCAGAATCATAAATGAACGCACCAGAATTTGCATGGGACTAACCAATGGGTCAGGTAAGGCTAATAAGAAGCAGGGAAACACTTGGTAGTAATATCTGCCTACTACACCCACTCTAACCCTTTTCACATGATCTGACCCTCCGGACCCATCGTTTCCCTCGATCCCCCTTAATTTCTTTACCAAACCCTAACAAACACGTTCTTTACTCTCAACCTGGCCCACCATCATCGCCCCTTTTCTTTTCAAATTCAGCCTTTCTTAGCAATAAAGAAATTCCAAGGGAAAAAAAAAATCCTTCGTAGCATGTGAAGTTGTGGATATGGTGAGTGTATTTCAAACTAATATAGCTAGTCAAACCTGTATGAATAAAAAAATGTCCTAGTGGCATGTGGAGTTATTCCTAATTTTTCAAATTCAAATCCGTTGTAGTTACTTTTTGAATTTACAGTGAGATTTAATATCAGTCAAGCACAAAGTTACTTCAGAAACTTTTAAATAATAGACTAAAATCTAGCTGAAGCCAAAAAAATAGTAGTAAAATTGAATTTGATGAGCCAAATGGTACTGATGCGTAAAACAGTAAAGGGAAGCTAAGGCTTACTCTCTTGCTCGTCCATGTCCAGGCTGACCCCTCGGTCCCTTGTGCAGCAAGCCAGTCTTCTCCGCATCGACATCATCTTGTTATCTTCTCTGGCAGCTTGAGGCTATGGAGAAAATTCGATTGACCAAAATCACAGTAGACTTGCAGCAGACAATGTGACGAACAGACCGATCAACACAAGCCCACTACATGATTATTGATCAAGAATTAGTCCTTTCAGGATGAGTAATATGAAATCATGTAACGAGGTCATCGATTTGAAGGGGGAAAATGTCCATATACTAAGGATAGAGATGAAATTATAATCCAATCAAACCTGTTTCTGATTGGCGTTTGATTTGAGTTTAAAATAATAAGATTAGGGAAACGAAGAAGTCAACAGGACCAAAAGGTAAAAGAAAGATAAAGGAAAAAGGGGAAACGAAAAGGATTATATGAATTTTACAGAGAAACTGGTAGAAAATGGACTTTACCATCATGATTCAACAGAAAAGAAAAAATATATATTGAAAAACCAGTTCTCAAAAGTTGCATAAAGGAAACTTGAGGAGAACCGGAAAAGGCAAGCACACGAGGTTGGGCGCCGAGAAAGGTCACGAACTTCAATAGACTCACAGAACCACTAAACTTCGAGCAAAACAAGATGTCTAGAACTCGAACATCATTTCCTCATCAGTCTCTCTCCGTTTTCTGTAGCTTAAGAGAAGCGATACAGAAGAAATGCAACCAACAAACAACGCAGTGTGGAAAACAAAACAATCCTAGTGAATCGTGAAGTCGTACAGAAGACGGAAACGAGAAAAACCTCGAAACCAACCAGCCCTAGGATCTGGCGCAAATAAGGCAAAATGCAAAAGTAAAGCCAAACAACCTGAGTCCAGAAAACGGATTTCGCAGCGGCGTTTCACGGCGGAGCCGGAACAGCATCTCCCAACAAACTCAATCTCAAAAGCTACTTCACCAAAAGCTCCACTGAACCCTAAGCGAAGAAATGAACTCCCATTACAGAGCTTCGAGAGGATGAAAATGGCAGATGGATTAAGAGTGTGAAAGGAGGGAAAGAAGAAGAAGGAGAATGAGTATTTAGAGAGAGAAGAGAACTGTAGGAAGTGGAATACGGTTTTGGCGCGTGATAGCACGCACTGTTAGTCCATCTGGTCCGTCCGTTTAAGCGTGATCAAAGTGGGCTGCGCGTTTGGACTCACGCGCTTTCTCACGTGGCAATTGGAAGTCCAGTTGGATTTAAAGTGGGCCCCGCGAAAGCTAATGGGCGGGGCCCAGACCCGATTATTGGATCCTTTTTGGCGGTTTCTTATTCCTCTCTTTTTCAAAACATTTTTTTTGTTTTATTTTTCATTATTCATAATGATTAATTAAAAAAGTAATGATAATAATAACAATAATAATCGATTCCGTACCAACTTATATTATAATTATTTTAAAAAAAAGATAAACTTATACCTTAGAATTGACTCGCATCGTCAAAATGAATTTAACTCAACAGTAATTAACATGAAATTCTTCTCTATAGTTCGAATGTTCGATCTTTTATCTCCTATTTAAAATTTATTTAGATACAATAATTAATCTAAAACTGGTAATACTTCTTTAGATACAATAATTAATCTAACATAGAGATAGATAAGATAATCAAATAGATAGTAATTTTGTCACTAAATTTGAGGGATTTGTTTGGTTTTCTCTATTTTCATTTACTTATTCAAATAGAATTATATTTTTTTCCTTTTTGCTACTTTATAAATATTTTTTAGAAAGATAATTTTATTTTACGTGAACTTGCACATATTGTAAATGTAATTTAGGGAACATAAGATACAAATTGCTGACAAATTATACGAATTTAATCACTTGTGATTATTCGCTTTTTAAAATTGATACATCGGATGATACTTGACTCAATGTCATTCATTATCTTCCATGAAGTTGGAAGTTTGATCATTCATCTTCTCCGGGAGCTACTAACACGACAAATGAAGCAATGTCTGTCAATTACTATTGAATTATATTGATTTGGTAAAATTGAAAATCCATAATCTATAAAACAACAGTTAAAACTTATATTCTTACAAAACACAGATTTAAAAACTAACTAATGTAATAAGTATAACTCTAATTCTTACAATATATTTAAAAAGAAAATATACAAAAAAAAAATTAATAATTTAAGATTGAGAAATAAAGTAATTAATTAATCAATGCGAGAGTTTTTGTTTTTTTTTTTTTCTTCCATTTTTTATTTTTCTCAAGTTGTTTTTTAAAATTATTATTATTATTTATGTTAATTACCATTAAACTATATTCATCACCATAAAATAGAAAGTTAATGAAAATTATAAAATAACAGTTAAAACTTGTATTCTTACCCAACACAAAATTGAAAAACTAACTAATGTAATAAGTATAATTGTAATTCTTACAATATTTTTGTAAAAAAAAATTGTCGTGAAGAAAATATACAAAAAAAAAATTAAGATTGAGAAAATAAAGTAACTAATTAATCAATGCACGAGTTTTATTATTTTTTTTCCTTCAATTACTGATTTTCATAAGTTATTTTTTAAAATTATTATTATTTATATCAATTACCATTGAGTTACGTTGACTAGGTAAAATAAAAAATTATAAAATAACGGTTAAAACTTATATCTTTACCCAACACAAAATTGAAAACTAAGTATAACTCTAAAAAGGACAGAAGTAGTTAATAATTTAAGATTGAGAAATAAAGTAATTAGTTAATCAATGCAAATTTTTTTGTTTGTTTTTAATTATTATTATTATTATTATTATTATTATTTACGTTCAATCAAATAAAATTAGTACTTGATGTATGTTTGAATCAAATGCGGTGTATATATAAGAAGACAAATTCTATGTATTGGACAAAAATAAAGCTGGAAGGAAATCTCAAATTATTGAATAAGTAAATTAAAAAAAGAGGTGACATATTATTATTATTGAAATGGGGTTTGTTTTTTTTTTATAAAAATTAATATATATTATTATCTATCAAGAAAATAGACAAATCAATTTCCTTTTCATTTGTGATTTCGATATAACAAAACGACCCGTCGATTTTTTTGGTTCATTTCATTTTCACTTTGCAAGCATTTACATTGGTTCGTACGCCTTCAAACCCTACTACTAATTTGAATTCAAAATTTGAGGAAGAGATTATTATTATTTTCATTTATATATAACAAATAGAAAGACGGGAGATTGAACTATCAACTTTTCAGATGTTAATTTGTGATTTATTCATTGAATTGACTGAAAGTTTGAAAGAGAAAATTGATTGTGGAGCTTATTCAAGACATTTCTTATGAGGGACTGTTTGGGACTCTGAGGATGTCTAAAGTTCATATGTCTGTGGAGTTTATCTATCTAGAGAGTTTATATGTCTGTGTTTGGGGTGTAGAGTTATTTAGTCTGAGTTCATATGTTTGTGTTTGGGGTGCATAGTTGAGTTCATATGTCTGGGTATTATCACAGAGATGCACAGAGGAACAGAACGAACTTCTTATATCCCTTTTCCACTCAATCCAGAAACAATATCGGACGTTATTCCGGTTCGTCTCCATTTTTGTGAAACTATTCCTCAAGCAAGGCAGAGTTTTTTTAACTCTAAATAATATGTTTTTATTTTTTATTTTTTATTATTTTTTAAATTTTTTTATTCAATAATTCTATCTATCTTTGTTTGAATAAAATATGAATTGCAATTTTTTCTTTTAATGTTTATAACTTTTATTTCTTTCTTTTTTGGGCAATGAACAACGATTATCCCATTACATTTATTGTAAAAATATGGTTAAATAAAATGAGAAACTAAAGCAGAATTAACTCTTTCTAGCCAATTTTTCTCCATGAATTTCATTATCATCTTATTCTTTTCCTTTTTCTTTCTATTGTTACTCTATATTTTTACTATATCATATATTTTGTTAATTAAACCCCTCTCATCACCGTAACGACTAAAAGAATGACATCATATTTCTTCAATAGTTTCACTTTCATTTTCTCTAAATTTGGAGGATTTGAGAACAAATCTCTATTTTTCATTAATTTTTGTTGGAAAATATTCCAAGATTTTTTTTCCATTTTATGTTTTTTTTTTTTTTTTTATATGTTACTTACTTTTCAACTACATACATACTTTTCGTCTAAATATTCTTAACACTCATTTGATATGTGAATTCATTACGTATAAATATTACACTAGTAGACAAAATAATATTTTTTATATAATAAAAAATCCTACAACGGACTTTAACATCATTCTTATAGTAGTCGGAAGTGGTTGTCGAAATTGATTATCGAAGATGATTTTTGTTGGATTTTTTAGTCAGAAGTGGTTGTCGAAGCCTGAGGTTGGTCACATGAAGGTGTATTGGAGTTGATTGTCGAAGTTTGTTATCGAAGGTGATTTTTCAAATCCTGGAGTTGGTCGGGCGAAAGTGGTCGTCGAATATGATTTTTTCTGGATATTGTAGTCGAAGGTGACTGTAGGTTGCATGAAGGTGGTATTAGAGTTGGTTGTCGGAGTTTGTTATCAAAGTTGGTTGTCGAAGCCTCGAGTTGGTCGTCAGAGTTGCTCGAGGTGATTTTCATTGGAGTGGTTGTCATAGCCTACGAAGATGGTTGTCAGAGTTTGTTTCCATAGCCAATTGGTCGCTGGAGTAGGTAACGCAAAGGTGGTCGTCAGAGTTGGGTACCGGAGGTGGTTGTCAGAGGCCAAAATTGGTTGTCAAAGTTGGTCGCGTGAAGATCGTCGGAGCTCGAAATTTTTGGGTTGGCCTTTTAAATGTTGCAGTCCAAGTAGGTGGTTGTTCGGGTAGTCAAATTTACGACGTGTTGAACGTTGTCCGATTGGAGGGGTTGTTTTGTTCGAGCCCGAATGATGGGTCACCCTGGTGAGTTTGCCAATGCGAAGGGGTAATGTTTGGGGAGTCCGGGAAGTGTTGGTCGCTAGGAGGTTTTTCAATTCAAGAGGGTTTTGGGTTGTTCGGGGAGCTCGGGAGTTTAATTTCTCGGAGGTTGTGAAAACGGTGACCGGGATGGGAAACATGGGGAATAAGGGATAGATGAGGTGAGTTGGGGTGAAGTTTGGGGTAAAAAATACCAATCAACCTCTAGAAACATTTTAAGTTTTTGTGGACCAAACAAATGGAGTAGTAATATTATCCAACTCCCCCAACTCAACTCAATGGTTGGGTGAGTCAAAAACCCTAAAAATTTGTTTTTCGAGTTGTTATTAAACCAAACTGGTGGATTGGGAAGCGGGAGGGGATTTTCATTTTTTTTTTTTTAAAGGAACTATTTTATACAAAAATGAACAAAAACTAATATTTCTTTTTGATAGAGGCTGGCAGAGGGCTGGATAAGGAAGTTTGTTTAATTGATACTATGTGTATACGCTGACAAAAGTTTATCAGTATCTAGGGTTGACAAAATTCTCCGTCGGCGCCCGTCTCGATCGGGACGGAGAATCCCGGTTTGACCAGAGATGGGGTTAAACCGGGGAATTTTTTCATGGCCCCATTCGGGGACGGGGATGGTATCCCCACCCCGATTTTATATAGTTATATTTTTAATATTTTTAAATATATATTTAATATATATAAAAATAACTTATTTATAGTATGTTTTATAATGTATACTATAGACTTATAGTGTTGTAAGTTCAATATTGAATATATAAATTATAAATTTAAGTCCAAAAGTCAAACCCAAACTTAGAAAATTAAAAGAAAAAAATAGAAAATCCCCGCGGGGATCTAATAGGGGATTCCCGCGGGAAAGGGGAATGGGGCCCCGTGGGGACCCGTTTCCCGCGAGGGCGGGGATGGGGGAAGTTCCCCTACGGGGCCGGGGACGAGGGACCCTCCCCCGCCCCGCCCCGGCTTCGTTGTCAACCCTATGATAGTATCTATCAGTTTTTTTTTTACTATTTTTGTAAATAGTTTGACATTTTTTCTATTTGTGAAAAAATCTCTGATTGGAATGAATAGAGGTTGAGGATACCACAAAGAAAGTTTAGATATTTCACATTATTTATAAGATAGATGAGTTACTCATTTCATTACCAAATGATTTTTATGAGTAGAAAATATATGAAATAAAATAATTTTAAAATATTAAAAAGAAACATACTTTTTTTAATATTAATAAAAAGTTCAAATGGTTTTGTTTCAGGTGAATCTGGACCAACCTAACCCACAAGATTTACATTTATTTGAACCGAACTCAACCTAAATCGTACAAATTAGGTTGAATTGATCGGATCATCGAGTTTTTTGAACATCCATAGATATATCATGCTTCAACAATAAAAAATGAAACAATGAACCATAATAGAAGAAGTGTTTGAATAAAAGCAATGACATATTTTTGAGTAAGTTGAATTTCAAAAGGACAATGTGCAATGGAAACATCACATGTATGAGAATGGAGCATTGTGTAGTTTTGTCACTTGGAGTTGTAGGCAAAGACAATTAAATATTGAGGACCCTTTTTCTCCACTATATTATTCCTTTGAAAACAACTCTTCCATTTGCCTTTTACAGGCTTTTTTTTTTAATATATATATATATTGTTAAAATGTTTTTTTTTATTCTAACATTTAGTCCATACACTTTCAATAAATTTCAAATTTAGTCGATGTATTTTTCTATAAATTTTAAATATAGTTGTTTGAAATTCATTTTCATTGAATTTGGTTAAATAATAACAATAGTTTTAGGTCAAAGAAAATACACCATATGAATATATTTTCTAAACCTATTGAAAAAATATCAATATAGACTATTTTTTATATTAAAAAAAATCAAACAATAGACTAAATTTAAACATTTAGAAATAGATTACGTTATAAAAACTACACTTGAACTTGGTCATTTGTTTAAAAAAACACCCATATAATTTAAAAAATTATAATATTACTCCCAAACCTTCATAAACGATTCAAAACCGACCTTTATAATAAAAATTATTTAAAATTTTTGACAAAAATTTAAAATATGAAATGATGTGACAATGACCTATAATGAAAATTTAGACCATCCAACATTTTAAGTCATTATTATCATACCATTCTTAGTTTGAATTTTTTAAACAAATGACAAAGTTTAAAATTTTTTATCATAATTTAATCATGAAAGTATATAAACTAAAATAGAACGATGTTCGTAAATATTTCGATCTCTTAATTAATTAATAATATATAAAGTGGGGTGCGCACTTCCACTTTCTGCTCCACATGTCGTCCATGATTCTTGTGTGAATGTGGAAAGAGCATTTGCTGGCTAGAAAAATGCCACAAACTTTTCTGTTTTTGCTGCCTATCTTTTAGAATAAATACAAAAATAAAATCTAACCTAAATGAAACTCAACGAAAATTTCACGTTTATCGTTCAAACAAAATACAAACGGTATTACAAATTCTACTAATATTCTTTTTTTTTTCTCTCCTAAAAGACTAATAATGTGTTAAATATTGTCCAGAATAAGATTCGCTCAACGTTAAGTGATATTGTCTTCCTTTTTAAAATTGAGGTTCAATCTTCCATTTTTACTGTTCTTGTACTAAAAAAACTAATGTGTTAGAACATTAAAAAAAAAAAAGACTAAATATAGAAAATAGTTGACAAGTATTTTTGAAAATAGCAAAATTTTATTATCATTGATAATTTGTCTAAATAATGACATTTTGATATATTTGAAATATTTTCGATAGTTTTATTATCTAAAATAATTAGATTTGAAAGTGAGAAATCTCACTTGAAAAAAAGAAAAACAGACTTCTTTTTTTTTTTTTTTTAATTATTTCATCTTTTGTTTTGATTTTTTGAAAATTAAGTTTATAAAATGTTATTTTCCTCTGTGAATTTATTTTTTTTTATTACCACTTTATAGAAACGTTTCCAACGCCTAACATAAGTTTTGAAACTAAAAAACGATAGTTTTTTAAATCATGTTTCTTATAATTAACTAAAATTCTTTTTTTTTTCTTTTTTTTTTCTTTTTTTCTTTTTTATAAGAAAGGTGAACCCCATAGTAAATAAATTATGAAAAGTCGACACAATTTTTGTTTTAAAAAAAATTATAAGGCCTTTAGACCATTATGTTGCTAAAAGATTTAGGCTTAGTTTGAATTTGATGTAGCTTCTATAAAATGATTCTTGGTAAGTGTGTTCTTCGAAAATTTAGTTGTGGTGTGAAACAAATTGGTGTGCATTTCAAGGTGATTTTAAAATGGTTACATTACTTCTGTTGTGTTTAGAATTACTTCACGACACACATCACTCTAAATTAATTCAATATTTAGTTTTATGCCTTTAGACGCATTTTTCAAATAATTTAAAAACCATTTTAAATGATTAAAAGTATTTTATGAGCGATTTTGAAAAGGACAAAAGTAATTTAACCGTTTTATACTCCCAACCCTCATCTAAAAGGGACAAAAGGAAAAATAAAAAATTTATCCTCTATAGCCCCTTTTAGATAGTATAGATAATTTTAATTTTTAAATACTTATTTAAAATGTTATATTTTGTTCTAATCCTCCCAAAAAATCAACCCTAAAAGCACCTATTATTTTCATGTGTTTATACGTTATTTGCTGACTGCCACAACTTTACAGTAAATGAACAAATTTGTATCTGAAATTGTAAATTGATTTTGAATGATTGAAAGTTTATTAGAAACTCGTTGTTACAAACTTAAGTTATGTAATTGTTAGCTAGGCTAGGTAAATTGCCTAAGTCCAACACTTGCTTGACGCTTGAAAACAGTAAGCTAGTGAGCAGGGCAGCATCATAATGCTTCGAAGATAGATAACGCCACCGTCGTGACGCGCCAGCCCAACGCTGAAAGGTAGAATGGTCAACATTGCAACGCTACGACTTCAACGGACAATCCTCCTTCACATGCACGCAAGCGAGCGTCAAAGTCCTATTGCAACGCTTTTTCAACACTGTAACCTATGCCACCACAGTGAGTGCAACGCTCTCCCTAGTGTTGCGACGCTACGCCAAATCTATAAGTTGATGTTTTTGGATTCAGCTAGGGGGTGTGAAGAAAAACATAGCTTGAGGACGTTTTTAGGAGATGATTAAGTCGAATTGCTGACCAAGTTTCATCATATTCAGCCGCCCTTTTACATCTTTGTTTTGTTTTTCAATATGCATATGCTAGGCTAGGTACATTTTTCTTGGATTAGTTGTATGTTTAAATTCTTGAAGGATTTCTAGTTAATTTACTGAATTATTTTGAATTCTTTGGGATGATTTGATTTAATTTTAATAAATTTTTCTGAATTGATTTGACAAATTGATTTATTGAAATTCTTGTTTGCAAATCGTCATACCCTATGCAAAAAATTTGATTGATTTAGTTGCACAAATTAGGATTGCATGTATAAAGTCTATATTTTTTCTGACCCAACTCATATATGCCCCGATTTAATCATTTCCAATTAACCATGCTATAAGATATGGATATCCGACTTGTAGTATGTCTCAACAATTAAACCCTTTGGTAATGCAATTCAGTTTTAACTTGTATTTTGCTAAGAAAGAAAAGTTGTAAATTGAATTAGGGCTAATTAGGTTAATGTCGAATTTGGCTAATTGGGTTGTTAGACTTTCTAATAGGTTGAGGGGTTTTAGTACAATTAATTGGTGCTTAATGATAGAAATATTAAACATATATACTGATCTCAAGGATTTTTCATTGATTTAATCCAACCTTTTTTGCGTGCTCATTTTTGTTTCTTTCTTGCATGTTAATTGTTAGTCATTATTTTCACAAATCCAATCAAACCCCCGTCACATGGAATTTTCTAATTAACCTAGCTAATCATCAGTTTTCCTGTGGATTCAACCCCGTTTTTACTACTTTACTGCGTTTGTGGGTATAAGTTTAGGATTAGTGATTTTATTCATTTGTTTGAGTCAGTGAGCGTGTTTGACAATGTTTCTGTTAATTCTAAACCTCGAACAAATTGGTGTCGTTACCGGAGAGACTTGGAAAAGTGTTGTTATTTTCCTTTGGTTTATGACCCGCTCTTTTGAGAGTACAAATCTTATTTTTGTTGCATATATTAACCAAGATGAAAGGAGAATCCGAAAGAGGTGCCAAAGAGAGACGTCGGAAGAAGGCAACCGACAAGTTGCTGACAATTCAATAGGAGCAATAGGAGAAGAAGTTCGAGAGAAAACTCTGAAGGAGCTGGCAGAACCAAATATGGACCAACAACCCCTATGCATAGTCTTTCCTCCTACCACCGTACCATTCGAGCTTAAGTTAAGGCCGATAAACTTGTTGCCAACCTTCAAATGGATAGCAGGAGAGAACCCTCACAACATATAAAGGACCTCCATATGGTGTGCGTAATTATGCGACCTCATCGAGTTATATAAGAACAACTGAACCTTAAGGCTTTTCCTTCCTCTTATAGGATGACGCTAAGGATTGGTTGTATTACTTAGCTCCAGGATCGATAACTACTTTGAATGAACTAAAAAATAAATTTCTCGAAAAAAAAATTCAAGCTTCTAGAGCTCATCCAATTAGAAAAGACATCTATATAATTAAACAATTTGTAGATGAAACCCTGTTTGAATATTGGGAAAGATCCAAAAGATTATGTGCTAGTTTTCCCTACCACGGATTTCTGATTAGTTGTTAATTCAAGATTTCTATAGTGGCTTACTATCTAGTGACAGAAGTTCCATTGACTCTGCTGCTAAAGGTGCTCTTGCTGACAAGACTCCTAGAGAGGCCCAGGAATTAATCTCGCACATGGCTGAAAACTATCAAAATTTCGGGACTAGGGCTACTGAATCTGACTCATTTGCTAATTATGAGGTAAATGAATTGAGATCCCATATCTCTAATTTGACATCTTTTACGACATAGATGACCCATGGAGGAGTAGTTCAAGTGAAAGATTATGGAGCCTGTGTATTGATGGAGCATGCCTCTGAAGCATGTCCTCAAGCCCAAATTAATGCAGTTGAGGGTTATCATAGAAAATATGACCTTCATGCTCCAGTGTATAATCTAGGATAGTGAGATCACCCTAATATCAAATGGGGAGGTCAAGGCCATAGTCAAGGGCATAACAGTTTCGGTCATTCTAATCAACCGTCATCATCTTCTTCAGGTATGTCATTAGAAGATATTGTCAAATCTTTGGCTAACCATTACTTAAAATTCCAGCAGCATATCCAACAGCTGCAAAAAGACTCATTCCAGTTATCACAGGACATCAAGGCATAGCAGTAGGAAACCAAGACGAGTATGGTAAATTTGGGCACTCAAGTCACACGATTAACTATTGTGGTGGGTTGTTTATAAAGGGGTTCGAGGAAGCTACCTGCTCAGCTGGACCATGCCAACGTGAGTGCCACCACACTCAGGAGTTGTAATGAGCTTCCATCACCCATCCTCTCGTCAGACACCTTGCCTCTACTTAGTAAGCCCAATAAAGAAGTCCAGTAGGATGAGAAAAATGAAACTGAACCTAAGGTATGCCCATCTACTCCTAAGGTAAGTACTTCTTCCTTACCATCTATTGAACCTTACATACCTAAGGTACCTTTTCCCAATAGGTTGGCGAAACCGAAGCAGGACAATAGGGACGAAGAGTTGATTGAAATGTTTAAAAAGGTTCAAATCAATATTCCCCCTTGAATGTGATCCAGTAGATTCCAAGGTACGTTAAGTTCCTCAAGGAACTTTGCACCAAGAAAAGGATAGGTAAGGATAAGGAGTAAGCTGTGGTGAGTAAAAATGTTACGGCTTTGCTTAAACATAATATGCCTAAGAAATGCCGAGACCCAAACATGTTTACTCTACCCTGTGTCATTGGTAGTAGAGTCATTCGTCATGCCATGCTTGATCTGGGGGCTTCTATTAATGTCATGCCTTATCATGTGTATAAAGATCTTAAATTAAATGATTTGCGAAAGACTGTTGTGTGCATCCAATTGGCTGATAGATCTTACATTCAACCCCTAGGGATAGTTGAGGAAGTGTTGTTGCAAGTTAAAATTTTGATTTTCCCTGTTGATTTCCATATTTTGAAAATGGATGAGGTCTCTTCCCTTTATTCTTCTAAATTCTGTTAGGTAGGCCTTTTATGAAAACTACGAAAACAAAATCTGATGTTGATAAGGAATGTCTTTCTGTAGAGTTTGATGGAGAAGTGGTTGCATTCAATATCTATGATGCTATGAAATTTCCTGAGGAATATCTATCCCTTTGCATGATTGAAACACGGGATCTAGTGGATGAGATTGTTTTACATGATGGCGATGATGATTCTGATAAAGTGCTCCATATATTGATTTGGACTTGCATGACTTGCATGATTTATCTCTCTCTTCTATTGATGTTAACAACCACGAGGAATCTTTTTCTGGTGTTGTTGATTTGCAGGTACAAGGGATTGAGTTGAAAGCTCTCCCTAGTCATTTGAAATACGTGTACTTGGGGGAAGGAAACACTTTTCCAGTTATAATCTCCAAGGAGTTGACATCCACCCAAAAGGAATATTTAGTTGAGACTATGAAAACTTATAAGAAGGTCACTGGGTAGACTCTTGATGATCTTAAGGAAGTCGGTCCTTCTCTTTGCATGCACAGAATAACCTTGGAGGAAGAAGCTAAGGCCACAATTCAACCATCAAGAAGGCTCAATCCCACGATGAAGGATGTTGTTCTCAAAGAAATTATCAAGCTCAATGAGGCCGGTATAATTTACCCAGATCCTAACAGTAAACGGGTAAGTCCTATTCATATGGTACCAAAGAAGACCGGTATGATGATTGTGGAAAACGATAAAGGTGAGATGGTGCCGATGCGCGTCCAGAACGGATGGAGGATGTGCATCGAATTTCGAAAGTTCAATGAGGTAACTAAAGAGGATCATTTTCTTATCCCTTTTCTTGACCAGGTGGTGGAACGACTCACTAGGAAGCCATGCTTTTGTTTTCTTAATGGGTTCTCAAGATTTTATCAAATCCCAATTGCTCAAGAGGACCAAGAAAAGTCTACATTCACTTGCACTTACGGGACCTATGCCTTAAGGAAAATTCCATTCGGGCTTTGCAATGCCCCAGGTATATTCCAAAAGTGTATGATGAGTATTTTTTTTGTTTTTTTTTTTATTTCATAGAAAAGTGCATTAAGGTTTTCATGGATGATTTTACAGTTTATGGAGAGTCTTTCAATGATTGTTTACATAATCTTGGTCTTGTGATGAAATGTTGCATTGAAACTAATCTTATGTTGAATTATGAGAAGTGTCATTTTATGGCTTCACATGGCATTGTTCTATGACATCTAGTTTATACTAAGGGAATTGAGGGAGACAAGGCAAAGATAGATGTTATTGCTAACCTCCCCTATCCTACTTGTATTAGGGAGATTCGTTCTTTTCTTAGTAGTGCATGTTTTTACGGGCGTTTCATCAAGGTTTTTAAAGTTGGCTCTATCTTTATCCATATTGTTACAGAAGAATGTTCTTTTTCGTTTGACAAACAGTGCAGAAGGCCTTTGACACTTTGAAGGAAAAGTTGACTACCACCCGGATTCTTCAACCCCCACGGTGGGACATTCCTTTGAGATAATGTGTGATGCTAGTAATCTAGTAATGGAGACAGTTTTTGGCCAATGGATTGACAAAAAAAATCATGTTATATGCTTCACATCGAGGGCCCTGAATCCACCTAGATTAACTACACCACGACTGAGAAAGAGTTTTTGGCAATTGTTTTCACTTTAGACAAATTTTGCACTTACATTCTTGGCTTTTCTGTTACTATTTATACTATTTATACTAACTAAGAAGGAGCCTAAGCCTCGACTTGTTCGATGGATGCTTTTTCTTCAGGAGTTTAACTTGACCATCAAGGATAGGAGAGGAGCAGAAAGTTCAGTGGCAGACCACTTGAGTAGGAATGTGCAAAAAAAGGATCCTACGCCTGTACGAGAGGATTTCCCTGATGAGTTCCTATTTCAGATCACCACATCAACACCATGGTATGCTGACATAGTAAATTTCCTTGTGACTGATAAGTTTCCTTGTGATACGCCTAGTTTTGGGAAAGCTAAACTAAGGAGTGACTCGAAATACTTTGTTTGGGACCTGTCATACCCTTGGAAGATTTTCTCAGACTAAATCGTTAAAAGGTGTGTCCCCATGAGGAATTCAAGTTTATACTTTCATTTTGTCATGAGATGGCGTGTGAAGGGCATTTTAGCCCTAAAAGGACTGCTAGAAAGGTTTTAGATAGTGGTTGATATGGAATTCTTTATTTGTCGACAGATTCGCGTTTTGTAAATATTGTGAGAGATTTCAGAGGTTAAGATCTCTGTCTAAGATAAACTAAATGCCACTTAACTCTATTATTGTGTGTGAGGTTTTCAATGTCTGGAGTATGGATTTCATGGGACCCTTTCCTTCTTTTTATGGGTACTTATATATATTGTTAGCCATTGATTATGTATCAAAGTGGGTTTGGGTTATCTCCACCAGGACTAATAATGCTGCTGTTGTTTCAGGATTTTTAAGGGCTAACATCTTTTCCAGGTTTGGTATTCTTCGAGCCATAATCAGTGATCAGGGTTTGCACGTTTGTAACCGAACCACTGTGACTCTTATGAGGAAGTATGAAGTTCATCATTGAGTTGCTACTCCATACCACCCTCAGATGAATGGCCAAGCATAAATATCCAATTGAGATGTCAAAAGTATCCTTGAGAAAATCGTCAACCCTACGAGGAACGATTGAAGCACGCGCTTCGGCGATGCTCTTTGAGCTTACGTAACTGCTTTCAAAACTCCCATTGGGACGACGCCCTTAAAGATTGTCTATGGCAAGATGTTCCATTTGCCGATAAAGGTCGAGCACAAGGCCTATTGGGCAGTTAAGCAATGCAATATGAATTTAGCTCAGGTCGGTGAAGAAAGGCTTCTGAAACTACGATAATTAGAGGAATTACATCTTAAAGCCTATGAGAACTCGAGACTCTACAAGGAAAAGACAAAGTTAATTCATGATAAGGGTTCTGTAAGGAAGAAGTTCAGGATCAGTTAGAAAGTGTTGCTTTACAATTCACATCTCTCACTCATGCCCGATAAGCTTAAGTCTAAATAGCTTGGTCCTCTTGATATTATTAATCAGTTTCTTGGTGAAGATCAGGAGCCTGGAGACTGGAAAGGAGTTAAAGGTGAACGGGCATCGCCTCAAGATCTTCAATGAATGGGAAGTCAACTAAGCTCGCTCGAGTTTTCTGTTGACTCCACCCTCAATCACTTAAGCCCGTCCTCACCTAATGTCGAGCAAAAGACGTTAAATGTTGCGCTTCCTGGAGACAGTTAGACGCTAGAATTTTATCGACTTTTTTTTTCTTCCTCTTTGTTTCTTTTGTTTATTTCTTTTTGAATAATATGAAAGGTTGGCTAATACTTTTGGCTCTTGAAAGGATAGCTTTCGATCATGCTCGTGTCTCATTCTAAGAGAGTTTTTTTTTTCTTCCCCCCCCCCCGGTCCCTTCTTTTTGTCCTTAACATGAATTGTAGCTTAGTTATACATTGAAGACAATGCATATTTCTAAAGTTGGGGGTGGTCAAAGCATGCTTCTTGATTTTGTGATTTTTTTTAATACCCTATACCAATTGCTTTGTGATTGTTTGATGTTTGAATGTTCTGTTCGCTCTGTTTGCCGTTTCCTCTTGATTAGCAAGAATGATATGTCTTGGGCTGATAACCGAGCCATAATAGAGAGAAGATGAAATGAGAATATGATAAAAACTTTTTCAGGAGTTTTTCGATTTATGAAAAAGTTTTCATGCCTTAGTGTTCATTCGTATATGACTTTGATTGTAAAATTTTTTGTTCTTTTAAATTTTTATAATGAGTCTCAATTGAGTGATTAAATGAATTTGAATTTTATTGAGATTTATTGTGCGACCTAAGGACGGTTGAGACTTGAGATAGGATTCAATAAATTGAATGAACAATCTCTTTGTCAATTGCATGATCGAGTCTTATGACTTTGCTTGGGACAATCAACAACTAAGTTGGGGGTGTTTATTAGCTCTAAAAAAGAGCTAATTTTATGTCCTTAATTCTTATGCTGCATGGATGAAAGATTGAGCCAAAAGAACAAAAAAATTGGAGTTGGATGCACCAAGCTGAGTGGAGATGTCAAAAAGACCAAAGTACCCTATTTCAGCATCGGAACACTCCAAAATTGCCTAAGTCCAACGCTTGTTTGATGCTTGAAGATAGTAAATTGGTGTACAGGACACCCCAAGCATTGCAACGCTCCAAAGATAAGATAGATAATTCCACTGTCGTGATGCACCAACCCAACGCTGAAATGCAGAATGGTTAGCGTTGCAATACTACGACTTCAACGCGCGCACGCATAACCGAGCGTCAAAGCCCCGTAGCAACGTGCGACGCTGTGCCACATCTATAAATTGCTGTTTTTGGATTCAGCCGAGGGGTGTGAAGAAAAACAAAGCCTAAAGACATTTTTAAGGACATTTCTAGAGACGATTAGGTCGAATTGCTGGCCAAGTTTCATCATATTCAACCGCCTTTCTACATCTTTGATTGGTTTTTCAAATATGCTAGACTAGGTACATTTTTCTTAGAATTATTTGTATGTTTAAATTATTGCAGGATTTATAGTTAATTTATTGAATTGTTGTGAATTATTTGGGATGATTTGATTTAATTTTAATAGATTTTTTCTGAATTGATCTAACAAATTGATTTATTGAAATACTTGCTTGCAAATTGTCATAGCCTAGGTAAAAAAAAAATTGATTGATTTAGTTGCACAAATTAGGATCGCATCTGTAAGTCTAGACTTTTTTTGTTACCAAATTCATGTATGCCCTTATTTAATCATTCCCAATTAATCATGCTATAAAATATGGTTATCCAATTTGTAGTATATCTCAACAATTGACCCTTTCACAATGCAATTCGATTTTAACTTGTATTTCACTAAGAAAGATTGAATTCAGACTAATTAGATCTAATATCGAATTTGAATAATTGAGTTACTAGATTTTCTAATAAGTCGAAGGTTCATAGATTTAGTACAATTCATTAGTGCCTAATGATACAATTGTTTCTTTACATTGCATATAAATTTTAGTTGTTGTTTCCACAAATCCAATCAAACTCTCGTCACATGAAATTCTCTAATTAACCTGACTAGTCATCAATTTCCTTGCAAATTCGACACTGTTCTTACTACTTTATTGTGTTTGTGGATATTTAGTTATGATCGGTAATTTTATTTCATTGTTTGAGTTAGTGAGTATGTTCGACAACGTTTCGGTTAATTTTGAACCTTAAACAGTAATGTCAAAAAATGTAAGAGTTAAATATTTAATTCGTCTATGGAATTTAAACTATCAGTCTTATTAAATAAATAATAAATTAAAGTCACATTAGAAATTTCTGTTACACAAAGCATGTCTACATGGCAGACAATAAATAGATATGAAATATGCACCTGATTGAAAATCTATAAAATTTGTTATGGAGATTTTGTTTGAAACTTTAAGTGATTCCAAAATTGCATAAATATTCATAAATAGATTGAACTATCAATTTTGTTCATCACCGTTTTCCTCGGGAACGAGAAGGGCTTAAATCACTCAGACATATCGATGTGCTTAAAAATGAGAAAAACTTGGATACTGTCTACGAATCCAGAACTGTTTAATAAGAAATTATGATGTGATAATTTTTTTTTTGTAAAATGATCTCTCTCTTTTTCTTTTTTTCTTTTTAAAAAATTTATGTGCAGCTATGAGAGAGGTCGAACATTTGGATCTTCGCTACTCCTGATTCAAAGCCCACCCTAAAGTTTAGGAATTTTGTATAGTGCACCGAAACAAAGTAAAGTAAAGTTGAAGGGAAATGAATGGATGAGAAACAACGAGGCCATTGCCTTATTAACCCCGACGTTTGCACAAACTACCCAAACTAAACTAAACTTAATCGATTATTCATACCCTAAAGGGTAGGAGTTTAGGAATTACAAAGTGTACATAGGTGATCGAAGAGCCGTGTCCCATCAGTACAAAGCTCATCCAAGGGCCCAAAATCAGGCCCACACCCACGATGCTGTGTTCTATCAAGCCATACCCCGGCCTTACTCGTGCCACAGTTTCGTTACTGTAGAAAGGAATATTTTACTATAATTGGGATATATATAATCTCTACTACTTTTGTTTTTGTATCTCTCTCACTAAACTCTTTGTACCCAAATTCCCAAAACTAAGAGAGAAAAAAATGTCATTTCAAATTCACTTCATAAAATCTGCCCCTCTAAAGTTTGATTTAATTTGTCACAAACATTTTTTTTTTTTTTTTGCTTCTTTTTTAAAATATTATTATTCTTATTATTTGCTTGTAAGCAATTCACCAGAACGTATCTTCACTAAAAAGGCCGCTCCTAATTTTTTTTTCTAAAAAAAAAAGTTGAAATAATTATCCACCATAGTTGGCATCTTTCAAACGGTATGTATTTAGCTTCTAATTGGTTCATGCAAAAATTAGTAAATTTTAATCTTAAAAAGACATTAACAAACTTTAATCTTACAACTATAATTTACTTTTTCAAATAAGACCGACTTATAATAAAAACATTCTTACCAATACACATTTTTTATTAAAAAAAAATCACTATTTATCATAGCAACGGAAAGATACCTGGTTCCATTATTACCCTTACCCTTCAGTGAAATGAACAAAAAATGCTAGCCTTGAATAGAAACGACTTTGAGTATCTTTGGAATAAATTTCCAGCGATTAATTTAAAAAAATAAGTTATTTTAGAAAAAAATCGAATATTTGACAATCATTCAAAATAATTTTCAAGTGTATTTTAATCAACTTTTACCAAAAATATTTAAATAAAAATGAGTTTTTTTTAAAAAAAATATAGAACCCTGTGTATTATTGAAATGAAAAAAGAAAAAGCTTCAAATATATAGCTGACTAACCTTCATTAGATTCCGCCATTTCTTTTCGCTGAGCTCCTTACATTTTTGGATTTACTTCTGTCGCCACAGCTGATCAGATTCCAGGATGACAACGAAAGGTCCTACTACAAAAATTACTTGGACAAAATTTGATTGATAAAATTTAACATTTTTAAAATAGCGAAATAGGAGGATTCTGTTAGAAACAGTTAGCCAAAATTAATGGTAAAACTAGTGTAATGAGATACAAAATGCAAGGGTGAACATTGCGCATAAAATCGAATAAAAAAGAAATTGATAAAAATTTATGCAACTCTGTTCCTCTGCAAAACAGAAAAGAGTTGGTATTTTCCATATAAAAATCAAGCTACACCTATAAATAAGGACATATCTAGTTTCCAACCTGAAGCAATACAGTACGGAACTTCCCAAGATGAAGAAAAAGATTAATAACCACTAAGAAAGAGACAAACAAAAAGTGATTTTCAAAAATGGAAAAATGAGAGAAACTTTTAACACAAAGTAGCAAAATTTTAATCTTTTCACCGACAGAAGCCTATCGCGCCGATAGACACCGACAGAAGCCTATCAAATTCCCCCCAAAAACTATGACTCTATATACTCTGTGTGTTGTTGATCAAACAGATAGATTCCAAGTCGAGCATTTCAAAAGAGAAGAAAAAAGGCCTTAACGGTTTCCTTAAATGCCTATCAAAGAGAGTAACAACGGGAAATTTGGAATGGATAGTGGATAAGCATCTTCAGAAAGATGCACAGGAAAAAAGTTACTACATATGGAGAATAAAAAGTACAGTTTACTGAGCTCGGTTGGAAAAGGAACACGAAAAGATTCGACGACGGTGTAGTGCCAGACTGCAAAGTACTTGGATAAAGAAGATGCTAAAAGCAACCGGGAAAAGAACAGAGATTAAAAAAAATAACAATAACAAGAAACAACCAAAATGAATCATTGTTAATGGAATTTTACTCGAAACGCACTGTGAATCCATGGAATAATTGCAAAATGGAAGAATCAAGAAAAGCGAATGACGCAAACGTGGACCACAGTAAACGCACTGCACAAACAACGATTTATTCAAATTGACTGAAATCACTTTTAGTTCTATTACTATTTACTTTTCGAACAGAGAGATCATCAGATCAGGCTATAGCATAAACCGATTCTGTTTCTGCCAAATTAAACCTCAAAATTGATAAATCATCGACAAAGTAATAACTAATCAGATATTCGTACAAAACAATTAAGTCATATAAACACGCATTGATTCACCAACAACATAACGTCAAAAGATTGATAAAATCCAGAGCACAGAAATGAATTAAACCTTCGAAATTCGATAACAAAGCTCCTAGAGGTGGATTTTCCAGATCTTAATAGTAAATTACAGGAAGGAAAACAATCCAAACCTTGAAGAAACTACATCAGGTAAAAGATGCTAGATCCATGCAATCTTCATCGCGGTCTCGGATTCAGTTGATGCAAGGCGGGATCCAATTCGCTCGATTATATAAATTCCCACTAATAACAGAGGAAATTGAAAGAAACAACAACATCAAGATAAAAAGGAACAAGAAGCGAAGCAGTTCCCGACCTGCACCAAGCGAATTAGAGACCGCCGATGACTGAACCAAAAAATCGCCACCACCATGAGAGAGAGATGAAGAACAAAAGAAAGAAAGAGAGAGAAATAAATGGTTAGGCATTTAAGGCTAATGGAACCCTATCGAGGAGTAGGGGAGGTGATTGCGTGATGCGAGGGTTATATATAGCGAGCACAAACCAGTGTGATTAGAACACGTGGCAAGACTGATTTTCGGATCGGTGACGATTTCAATTTCAAGCGGCGCATGGTGCAGTCGTTTAAATTAAAAAATAAAAAATAATTTCAAACCAAGCGGGGGCCTCTCTTCCGCGTGAGGGGTTAAATAAAAAGGCATGGATTTCTATTTAATTACTAAAATGCCATATCAGCGTTTTGGCAGAGGTCACAGTAAATGCACGTGCGTTTTTTTGTTGCCACTTGCCGTCTCTCTGTAATTATACCCGGGGGGGGAGCTGGAGCTTCAGCATAAAAAGGGCATTCAACTAATAATAATAAATAATATTGTATTAAATTATTAGTTTTTAGTTTAATTATAAATTTAGTTTTAAAAGAGACTTTTTTTTAAAAAATAGTAATAATAAGTCACAATTTAATTCTTATAGTTCTTTTTAGTACCAAACAAAATATTCAAATTAGGACTTTTGAATAACTAACACATTTATATGTCAGTTGGACTATGTTCTCTCTTGCAATTTAATTTTGAAACTAAAATTTAGTCTTTATAATATAATAAAATCTCATAAATACTTTATTAATTTATAAATTAAGTATGTTGTAACTATTTTTAAAATTATTCGTGGTAACTAACCATCTATGTGGCAATGAAGCGAGTTTTGACTTTTGTGTACTTAACTAACAGTACTTTGAGTTAAGGGAGAAATTTACGATAACGTATTGTACATATTCTTTACGTTCGACATTTGACACGTTTGTTCACACGAGATTTCAAGAGAAATTCATTTCGTGAAACTTGAACTTTGTATTTATATTAATTTTGTAGAAAATGAGTACATTATCTGATACAATTGCTTTTAAAATAAATTATAATCTTTAAGCTGGTTGGTCTCTTAAACGATCAACCTTTGGGCATGTTGATCTTCTTGGACGCTTGTTGATCTTCTTGGAAGTTGGTGTTGATGTTGAGGTTGGTTTGATGCGATGTGGTTCGATCTATAGTATTTGATCTTCTAATTCTCTCTTGGTTGGGTGGATATGTTCGACTTGAAAAAGAAAAGCACTGAACGTTCTTGAAATAGAAGTCTTTGAACATTGTTCTATTTCTTGGAACATTGTTGATGAATTCTCTCTGGGCTCTCTAAATGTAGAATTGCTTGTATCTTCAAAGGACTTAGACAACAGGTATGGTTCAGGTATGGTTCGCTTCAGGAGTTAAGGAGTCTTCTAATTGTAGAGATTTCGAATTGCTGATCTCTCGAAATGAGGAGAGCTTCTCTATTTATAGAGTTCATAGGTGGGCTTCTTGGGCTTGGGCTTGGTTGGTTCATGTACCTGGCTTTTGGGCCCAATTAGTTGGATTTGGGTTTGATTTGACATTTCGGTCAAATTTAGTCCATTTTTTGGTTACTTTAACCCATATAATAATATCAAATTGGGTCAAATTAATGATTCAACGGTCATAATGAAACCACATTGCATCATCGGAATTTGTACTTCAATTTGGGACACATGGCGACTTCTAATTAGTCCAAAATTTAATTATTTGGAATTTTATCATTAATTTGGTAAATGACGTGGCAATTGTGATTGGTCCAAAATTTCTTGTTAAACAACGTTAATATATACATTCTTAGTAAATTGAGGGTGGAGATTTGAACCACGAATCTTTTAATCATCCTCGACGTTTTATTTTATTTTATGGATCACGTAATAATTAAATATTTATTTTGTGATATACAATTAATGAACGTAGTAATAGTTTTGTTTTTAATACTACTATAGTATAATTTTGTCCGTAGATTAAGTAGCTAGCTTGATAAAAAGTTGAGTTGCATTCATAATTAATTCGGATGCGTCTTTAATTAATAGACCCCGATTTATTTTATTTTATTGGGAGCAATAATGGATCTCATATTAGCATCAAATTGAAATTTTAAAAATCTTATATATAAAATTACAGGTATTTTATAATAACATGCCAATATTAATTTAATTCAATTAATATATAGTATCTACAAATGACTAAGAAGTATGTTGTTCAAATTATCCACAATTCAATTATGATTAAACTAGAACAAAAAATTATATGTGTGTGTGTGTAAGGCATTGTTGTAAAAAATCTTTTTAAATTCTATACTCGATTAATTGGATGATTAACATTATTGTGACAAGCCAAAATGAGTTTAGATCAATGATATTGACATGTATTCAGACTTAGATTTAATTTCTTCACCTCTATCGTTATTGTATTAAAAAAAACATTATTGTAACAAAACTTACACCTATTATTGAGTTTACCATTAACTAACTTGTATTTAAGCTCTTTAAAAAATAAAAAGAAAAAAGAACTTTTTATGCGAGTTTTTAAATGCAAATAAATGTTGATCTTCGAGATTATAAATTGTAATCAAATTATAAAAAAAATGTTAATTAAATATAGCTCAATTGATAAAACCAAATATTATTTCATAAGTTGATAGTTTAATTCCATGTTTAGAGTACGGTCAAACATAAAAAATGTGTGGTCTTCAATCTTTTTTTCTCACCATTGCAAGGTAACAAATGTTTTGTTTGTCTATCCATTAAACTTGTATGTATATATATATATATATGTATGTATGTGTGTTTGTATTTTTTCTTTTTCTTTGGTACCATTGTAAAAAAGAACATAAGAGAACTCATTGTTTTATACTCATAGGATCATTTGGTTGGAGAATATTATATACGGAAATTAACATGAAAATTTAAATCTCATGTTTATTTCACAGTTTTTAGCTCTTTATCTAGTAATAAGTTTTCAAACATCATAATTTTTCACATATAAGGGGTGTTTGACCCACCAACTTTTGTTGATTTGAGTTGGTATAATATAACAACTCATTGTTTGGCCTACCAACTTTAAATGTTGGTGGAGTTGAGTTGGTATATTTTACTAACTCACCCAACTCTTCCTTATTCCCATGTTTTCAATGGCTCCACCCATCGACCACTGTCACACTCCGAGAACAAACTTCGGGCTCCGACAACCACCTCCGATGACAGACTCCGGTGACCAACACTAAGCTCTGACATCCGATGACAATTTCGGTAACCAACTCTGAGCTCCGACAACTACCTCCGATGACAATTCCATCAACGAAATCCATAATCTGACAACCACATTCGATGATAGCTCCGACACCAACTCCAAGCTCCGACAACCACATACAATGACCCAACTCCGACAACCACCTTTACGCTACCAATTCCGACGACCAATTGGCTCCGACAACAAACCCCGATGACCAACTCCAACAACCACCTTTGTAGGCTCCGACTACCACCTCCAACTACAAACTCCAATAAAAATCACCTTTGATGATCACCTTTGAGTGAGCAACTCTGATGACCAACTTGAGGCTTCAATAATCGACGACAAACTCCGACAACCAACTCTAATACCATATTCATGCGACTAACTTCGGGCTCGACAGTCAACTCCGACTATAATCTCTAGTAAAAATCATCTTCGATAATCACTTTCGCTCGACCAACTCCGGGATTCAAAAACCACCTTTGATGATAAACTTCGACAATCAACTCCAATATACCTTCATGTGACCACTTCAGACTTCGACAACCACCTCCGACTACAAAACTCCAGCAAAAATCATCTTCAATAATCAATTTCGATAGCCACTTCTGACTAGTATAAGACTAATGACTATTAAAGTATGTTGTAGGGTTGTTGATTATATAATATATAAAAAATAATTTGTCTACATTAAGTGTAATATTTATATGTAATGAATTCACATATCAAATGAGTGTTAAGAATATTTAGACGAAAAGTATGTAACATATAACAAAATAAACCATAAAATGAAAAAGAAAAAAAAATCTTGAAACATTTTTCAGTGAGAATGAGTGAAAAATAAAGAGTTATTCTCTAATGATCCTCCAAATTTAGAGGAAATGAAAGTGAAACTATTAGAAGATGTGGTGACATTCCATTGACTGTTAAGATGTGGTGACATTCCTATTGTTGCTCTATATTAAAAATATAGAGCAACAATAGGAAGAAAAAAAAATGATGATAATTAAATTAATGGAAAAAAAAATAGCTAGAATCAAAAGTTTTGATTTCACTTTAATTTATCATTTAATTTATTTATATTTCTAAAAGAAATGTAATGAGTTGATTATTGTTCATTGCCCAAAAAAGAGAGAGAGAAAAAAAATTCTTTAAAATTTAAAAAAAGAAATTGCAATCCATATTTTATTCAAACAAATATGCGTAGAATTATTGAATAAAAAAGTTTTAAACAAAAATAGCAATTATAAAAACATATTATTTATAATTCAAAAAAATGTATCAGATACTCAAACATATGAACTCAACTCTGCACTCCAAACACAAACACGTGAATTCCACAGACATATAAACTCTAGACATCCTATCTCAATTCATGAAAGATTTTTTGTTATAACAGTTTTCTATTTTTAGCTTTCTGTTTCCACTTTGCTGAATTGTAGTAAGAGTGGGTTGCTATTTTTTCTCCTTTATTTTCGTGGATGTAGTTTAGCTACTATTTAAGCTTAGCAGCATTATCAATAAAAGACAGTTTGTTGTGCAATTTTTTTGTTCTCAACATTCTGGTATCAGAGCTAAGGTGGTTTTGATTTTTCAAAGCAGCAATCTTTGAAACTTTGCAGCAAAATGACTATGGAAGCAAATAAGAATGAAGGAAGTTTTGTACAGCCGGCAATTCCACGTTTCGATGGTGATTATGATCATTGGAGCATGTTGATGGAAAACTTCCTTCGATCCAAGGAATACTGGGAGTTGGTCGAACCTGGATATGTTGAACCAGCTAGCGAATTGTTGCAAACAGAAGCCTAGCGAAAGAAAATGATGAGATGAAGCTGAAAGACTTGAAAGTAAAGAATTATCTCTTTCAAGCCATTGATCGTACAGTTTTAGAAACCATTCTCAAGAAGAACACTTCTAAAGAAATATAGAATGCAATGAAGAAAAAGTTTGAAGGCAATGCAAGGGTCAAGAGGTCTCATCTACAAGCTCTTCGTAGAGACTTTGAAATTCTTGAGATGAAGTCAGGTGAAGGAGTGATAAAATACTTCTCCAGAGTCATGACGGTGGCAAATAAGATGCGGATTTATGGAGAAGATATGCAAGATGTGAAAGTGGTCGAAAAAATTATACGCTCTTTAACAAAAAAGTTTAACTATATCGTTTGTTCTATTGAAGAGTCAAAGGATATCGATACTCTCACTATTGATGAGTTGAAAAGTTTTTTTATAGTACATGAACAAAATTTTCAGCGACGAAGCGGAGAGGAGCAAGCCTTGAAGGTGACGAATGATGAAGGAAGAGGTCGAGGTCGAAGCAGCTACAAAGGAAGAGGAAGAAGAAGGGGTCGAGCAAATTTCAACAAAGCAAATGTGCAGTGTTACCGATGCCAAAAACTTGGGCATTACTAATATGAGTGTCCTGAAAATAAAGAAGCAAACTATGCCGAAATAGATGAAGAAGAAGAAATGCTTCTAATGTCCTATGAGGAATTGCATGGAGTCAAAAGAGAAGATACATGGTTTCTTGATTCCGGGTGTTCTAATCATATGTGTGGTGATCGATCCATGTTTAGTGAGCTCAATGAAGATTTCTAACATTCAGTGAAGTTGGGAAACAACACTAAAATGGATGTGATAGGCAAAGGAAATGTGAAGTTGTTTTTTAATGGAGTTAATCATGTTGTTACTGAGGTATATTACATTCCAGAATTGAGTAACAATCTCTTGAGTATAGGACAATTGCAAGAAAAAGGTTTGACTATTTTGATCAAGGGAGGGGAATGCAAAATATTTCATCCAAAGAAAGGCTTAATTATTCAAACAAAAATGAGCAACAACATGATGTTTATTTTGCTAACCCAAACTTCTTCTCAAACACAAGTTGATCAGTGCCTTCAAACAAAAGCTGAAGCTGAAAGTTTATCTCATATTTGGCATCAACGATATGGACATTTGAGTTACAAAGATTTGAGAACTCTACAGTGCAAAAACATGGTATATGGGCTTCCTCAATTTAGTGCCTCAAATGCTACATGCACTGATTGTATCAAAGGGAAACAACATCGAGATCCCTTTCCAAAAAGGAGCACTTGGAGAGCAACACAAAAGCTAGAACTTATTCATGCAGATATTTGTGGCCCAATCACCCCTACATCTAATAGCAACAAAAGGTACATTCTGTTGTTTATTGATGATTATAGCAGAAAAGCATGGGTATATTTTTTGGTAGAAAAGTCAGAATCTTTTAACTATTTCAAATACTTTAAGTCCTTGGTTGAGAAAGAAGTTGAGTTGCCTATTAAGTGTTTACGCACCGATAGAGGAGGAGAATTTAATTCAGTTGAGTTCAATGATTTTTGCAAACAAAATGGGATCAAAAGGCAATTAACGACCATCTATACTCCGCAACAGAATGGTGTAGCGGAAAGGAAAAACAGAACGATAATGAACTTGGTTCGTTCAATGCTATCGGAGAAAAATATACCCAAAACCTTTTGGTCGGAAGCAGTAAATTGGACCATCTATGTCTTAAATAGATGTCCTACCTTGGTGGTCAAGATATCACACTAGAGGAGGCTGGAGTGGGATAAAACCTTCAGTAGATCATTTTCAGGTTTTTGGATGTGTAGCACATGCACATGTTCTAGATGCAAAAAGAACCAAATTAGATAATAAAAGCATTTTTTGTGTGTTATTGGGAGTTAATGAGGAGTCAAGAGGTTACAGACTATATGATCCTGTCGGTGGAAAGGTTTTTGTGAGTAGAGATGTAATTTTTGAGGAAGAAAAACAATGGGATTGTGATGCAAAACAAATAGTAGCAGTACACTTAGATTTGGGTGATGGTGATGATGCAGATGAGGAAAAAAATGTGAGTGAAAATGAACTTAATAGTGATAAAGAAGATGGAGTTAGGGAGGAGGATCACATTTTTGGTGATGGTGGGCAAAATGTGAGGAATTTAAGGGAATCTCGTGAGAGACGTCTTCCTACATGGATGAATGATTATATTAGTGGAGAAGGTCTTTCAGAGGATGAAGCTCATATGGCACCAGGGATATCAACTGATCCATTGTATTTTGAAGATGCTATACAAGATGGAAATTGGAGGCTGGCCATGGACAATGAAATCAGATCCATTGAGAAGAACAAAACGTGGACACTTGTTGAACTAACAATTGGAGCTAAAAGGATTGGAGTAAAGTGGGTCTACAAAATCAAATACAATGAGCACGGAAAAATTGATAAGTACAAGGCTCGATTGGTTGCTAAAGGTTACTCTCAGCAATATGGAGTAGACTACACAGAAGTTTTTCCACCAGTGGCAAGGATGGATACAGTAAGAATGATTATTGCTCTAGCTGCACAAAAGGATTGGAATATTTTTCAGCTTGATGTTAAGTCAGTTTTTCTCCATGGTGAGTTAACTGAAGATGTTTATGTAGAGCAACCAAAAGGGTATCAAAAGAAGGGTAATGAGCACTTAGTTTACAAATTTCACAAAGCTTTATATGGATTAAAACAAGCTTCACGTGCTTGGTTTAGTCGAATTGAAACACATTTCATCAATGAAGGATTTCAAAGGTACGATAGCGAACAAACATTATTCACCAAGAGAAGTTTTGAAGGAAAAATTATCATTGTAAGTGTGTATGTTGATGATTTAATTTTTACTAGTGATTGAAACTATGATGATTGATTTTAAAAATTCCATGTTGCGTGAATTTGATATGACTGATTTAGAAAAAATGCGATTCTTTTTTGGGATTGAGGTGTTACAACAGTCTTCTGGAATTTTTATATGTCAAAGAAAATATGCATTGGAGGTTTTGAAAAGGTTTGGCATGCTGGAAAGTAACTCTGTGAACAGCCCAATTGTTCCTGGTTCCAAATTGAGTAAAGTTGGAAATGGGGTCCCTGTTGATGATACATATTACAAACAATTGGTGGGAAGTTTAATGTATCTTACTGCCACAAGACCCGATATGTATGTTTGCTACTTGCCTTATAAGTAGGTACATGGCAAAACCAATGGAAGATCATCTTCAAGCAGCTAAAAGAATACTTCGGACTTAAAAGGGACTGTGAACTATGGAATTCATTACATAAAAGAGGAAATGCTTGGATTGTTGGCATATACAGATAGTGACTATGCTGGAGATTTGGAAGATCGAAAAAGTACATCTGGGTATGTATTTTTAATGAGTTCAGGTGTTGTTTCGTGGTGTTAAAAAAAATAACCTATTGTGACCTTATCAACTACAGAAGCGTGTTTGTAGTTCTGCAATTTGTGCTTGTCAAGGAGTTTGGGTGAGGAAAATTTTGAAGGAGTTGGGCCATCAGATGAAAGTTGCATTACCATATTGTGTGACAATAGTTCAACCATCAAGCTGTCAAAAAATTCAGTTATGCACGGTCGAAGCAAGCATATTGGTTGTGAGGTTTCATTTTCTAAGAAATCTTGCAAAAGATGGTGTAGCTGAATTGGTTCACTGTGGAACAAGATCAAGTGGCAGACATTATGACCAAACCCTTAAAGTTAAGAAGTTTTTCAGAAGCTTCGAAGGTTTCTGGGAGTATGTGAATTTTCAGAGGAAAACTAATTGCTTCTGAGCATTTAGTTTAAGGGAGGGAATGAAAGGTTTTTTGTTATAACAGTTTTCTATTTTTAGCTTTCTGTTTCCACTTTGCTAAATTGTAGTAAGAGTGGTTGCTATTTTTTCTCCTTTATTTTCGTGGATGTAGTTTAGCTACATTTAAGCTTAGCAGCATTATCAATAAAAGACAGTTTGTTGTGCAATTTTTTTGTTCTCAACAAAGCCCCGAATAGCCCCATAAGGATATTTTATTTTCCTTCCAAAACGGTGAGCTTTCTCTTTTTCTCTTTTTTTATTTATATATAATTTCATTTTAAAATATAATTAATTGATTAATATTAATTTAACAAAACTAATTATAAATTGTATTTTAATGAATCATTAATAATATATTAAAATATTTACTTAATTTATTTTAATAATATACAATTATTAAAACATTTTCACATGAATTACTAATTAATTAACTAATGGTATCTTAAATGTATTTAATTAGTAAATTAAGATTAGTTAAATTTAGTTAGTACAAAAGTTCAATTTTCCATAATAATAATAGATTCTTTTCGTGTTTTTTTTTAATAATCAAATATTATTCATTGAGATTAATTTTAATTTGATCATTTATTATGAACATATATTCATTATTAATTATTTATAATCCGTTAATTATTTACTGTGATTCATTTATATTACTTCATCAATGGTTAATATATCATGAGTATACACATATATATAGACATATATATATTACTAACATATTATATTTTTATCTCGTGTTTCACTTTCTACATAATATATTATTTATTAAAATATATTTTCTTGTATTATTTAATTAAAATCGAAATTAATACTGTTGGACTTAATTAATTAAAAATATTATTAAGTAGTGGATTATAATTAGTGTGACGTTCCTTTCATTTTGATTAATTTTAATTTTAAATTACTTGATTTTAAATATCTATAATTAAAATTATTATTAATTCTTAATTTTATCAATGTATTTATATTTATTGTTTAATTAATTAATCTATTAAAATTATATAAAATTTTCATACTTAATTTCATAAATTAAATACAAACATGATTTTTATTCATAAAATTTTGATAGCATTTCGCATACCCAACCAAACCGTTATCTTTTATTTTCGGACATTCTATTATTAGATATCTTATTTCCAAACATCCTCTATTTTTAGTGATCTATAAAACATTACACCAAACGGCTCATAGAGGATAGTTTTAAATCTTATCCTTTTAAGATGTTCATGATTCCTACTCTTAGTCGAGTTTTTTTTTTTTAATTAATTTTATTTAGAACAACATAAACTATTAGTTGAGTTGTTTAATATATAGACAATGCACAAATATGTTTATTAATGTAATAGTGTGAGATCTATATTGAATAACAACAAAGTAATTGAAAGAGAACAAAGTAATCAATTTAAAAATAAGATTTCACAAATATGTTTATTAATGTAATAGTGTGAGATCTATATTGAATAACAACAAAGTAATCAATTTTAAAATAAGATTTAAACCTGATTAGAGCCTGAACTAACAATACTAATAATAAAAAATTAAAATAGTGGAATTAGAAGACAATAATTATTATTTCTATATATATATATATAAAAGAGTATATATTCATGGCTGACGAAATATTTTTTTATTATTATAATTTAAAGCACAAGTGGAAATAAACATATATTTTTTTATTGGTGAGAGAAAAAGAATCTGCACATATGGTATGACAGATAAGAATATATTAATATTATTACAAAAACAACACTATTTCTCTCCCTAGTTTAATTTTTTATTTTGGGCATTAAATTACAATAAAATGAAGAAGATCTCAGTATTGAATTGCAATTATAATCCGTAGTATTATTGCTAAATTTGAGCCTATTGTCATTATTATCACTATTTATTACTACTATATTTAGCTTGGTCACGAGCTAATATAAATTTAAATATCAATTCAATGCTAGTCTTTTAAAATTAGTGGGTTCTAACCCTAGCGAAAAATTTCGGAATTTTGAATAGGAGAATTTCGGTTTTCAATGTTTTTTTTTTTAAATAATTAGTTAGGCTAGTCCAATAGAAGTTTTTTTTCTCTCTCTTTTACCATAAAAAAATATATATATTTTCAAGAAACTACGTAACTTCATTCAAATTTCTACATTAATTTTTCATCATTTCACCTCGATTTTGAATTGATGTGATTCTCTAATATTCCTCTAATTTTCTCTCGTACTCTATCTACTTCTAGATTTTATTTTTCTCATTTTTGTTGTGTTACGTTTAATGTTATGATTTTTTTAGTCATATTATGTTATGTTATATTGGTTTAAAACAATGAGTTTTTGTATTCGATTCCTTTTATAATAAATAATTTATAATTATTTTATATACAAATATTTCATATCATTTGATTTTTTAAAATTAATTTAAAGTATTTTATATATTTTGTAATTATTTTTCTATTTCCTTTTTAAGTTCATGTTTTTGTATCGACATTTACAAAGATATTTTATAATATATATTTAAGTGTTATCTTACTTTATAGAAATAATTATTACAAATTGTCAGTTATAGTCTAATTCAGTTAAACCAAAATTTTATTAATTAAATATTACAGTTTCCACATAATTTTTAAAATTTTCATCGACATCGATATTTCAAATCTTGGTTCTAATCCACAATATCTCCTTTTTTGTACTTTTTAATTAGTACAACAATCATATAGTGGAGAATTAAACTTCCGATCTCTAACAACAAATACGAACCTATTTAATAATCTAACTTCTATAATTAAGAAAAGAAAATGCAAACAAACATATTTTTCTTTTTCTTTTTGTTTTTAATCTTTCTTTTAGGGTAAGAGATGGGAGAGAGAAATATTTCTTAAAAAATATTGATATATTTGGGGAAAAGACAACCACCTAATATATATATATATATATATATATATATTTTATTATTATTATTTTTACTTTATTTGCAATGAGTACATGATCTTTCAAGTATATGTCTTAAAATCAAATTTGTTCGACATTTAAAAAGTAAACTGTGAACCTTATTGACATAAGAACGAAAAGTTTAGGCACCGTAACCATTTGATATTTTGTTTTTGTTCTTAAAAATTAAGTTTATAAACACTATTCTTACCTCCAAATTTATTATTTTTACCAATGTTTAAAAAATCAAATCAAAATTTAAAAAATTAAAAAAAAGTAGCTTTTAAAAATTCCTCGTTATAGGTCATTGTATTTAAGAAATATGCAATGCAACTCATGGAAAGAAATGGAAGAAAATAGGTTTCATTTATAAAAAAACAAAACAAAAAATGAAATGGTTACCAAACAGGAGATTAGTGATTTATTAGACACAAAGTTAAATTTTATGTACGATAAATGTATTGATTCTAGAAGATGCTATAAATGTTAGAGTCTTATTAGATACAAAATTTAATGTTGAATAATTTATTTGACATTTTTAACTTCGAATATATAAAATAAAAAATTAATAAATTTATACTTTTTTTAAAATCCAAAAACCTATTAACAAAAAAAAAAAAAAAAAAAAAAAAAAAAGTTATGCACAAAAGTTGTAATTCAACCCACAAATATTAAGCCCTTGTTGATCATTTTTTCTTTTTTAGTTATTTGTTTCTAACGATCACATTTTTTTATTAACATTTTCTCTAGATATATTGAATAAGTCAAATTTAGACACGAAATCAACTTTTCAACTTTTTATTTTTTGACTTTTCAAATTGACTTAATCTGATAGACACTGATAAACTTTTATCCACGTTTATCAATGGTAAACTTCTATTAGTTTCTATTACTGAACACTGGACTTTATCAGCTCTATCAGCCTCCATCAAAGAAGATTAAAATTTTGTTATTTTATATAAATAGTTTTTCTTTCTTTTCAACTTTTGAAAATCTCTATGTAATAAAACAATTTATATAAGTCCAATAAGCCATTTCTAAGTCTAAACAAAATTAGTTCTAATAAGCAAAAACTATAATTACGAAGGTAGGAATCCTTGGACTGTATTTTGCCAAAATAATAATAATAATAATAAGAGAAATTCTTATAAATAGAAAAATTCCAAAAATATTTATACTTTTGCTTTGTATTTTTAGAACTTTTTCTAAATATTTTTAAATATTTTTTTTATATTTAAAAAGGTCCATCATCATAATAATAATAAGTACACGAGTGCACTAATATATCTTATTGCAATTAACAAGAAATGAAATAATAATAAAATAAAAAAGATGTGGGAAACGTTTTCAACATATCAACCCATGGAGTTCAGCCAAGTGTTACGTGGACTAAAAAAATTTCTAAGCAATAACACAATTATGATTAACTTATCACCCTAGAGAAATCAATTAAAAAAAATTAATTATTTTAAATGGTAAAATTATTTGAAATATTTTCAATTATAATAAAATATTGCCGTATATTAGTGAGATAGAAATATATATCAGTAATAAACAACATTTTGTTATATTTATAAATAAATTAGACTATTATATATATATAAAACATAAGATTTTGAATATAATAGTCAAAGATATTTATAATGAAAAATTGGAAAAAACAAGATGATGACTTTGAAAAGGGTTGTAAAATAATGTGATGGAAGTTGTCAAGCAATTCACATTACAAATTCTGTCCCAACTATTTTAGCTATATTGACTTTTCAGTCACTTTTTTGTGTTTGGAATTTGGGACCATACATTTTAATCAAATCTTCCATAATTTAACCCTACCAAAACCATATATGAGAATTATACCAACTTTTGCCTTTGGCTTTAACCCTATTATTTATTTATCTTTAGCAAAGACTTTTGATTTTAATTCTATATAATTTAAAATAATAGTCATTCAAAAGATTTAATGGTTTTTCCTTTTTTAAATGCATTGTTTCTTTTAAACTCTTCCCTCATTTGGAACACCTTGCACATTAATAAAAATTACCATGCTTCTAGACCTACCATTATCAAGACAAAATATTCCAAATGGTAATTAAAGTTACACCATAATCCAAACTTTTTATCTAAATAATATATAGTCATGGTAAAATACTCATGAACATGAGCATAAATTATAAAAAGAAAATAATAATAGGAGTATAAATATTATTGGTTATATATATATATATATATTTAATTTTTTAATATAATGAATTTAATTTTTATTAAATTTATAACAAAAACCATTCAAATATGTTTTTTAATTATTAATTTAGACAAATATGTGTAACAATGATACTAATTTATTACATAAAATTAACAAATTTAATGTAAATACTAAAATTAGTTAATTTTAAATAATAAAAACAATACAATAAAAACCAAAGATTTTTCTCATGGAAACTCGAATTCCCGAACAGGGATTCCTCGACCCGACCCTGACTCCCAAAACATTCGGAATGAAGTGGGGACGAGAATAAAAATTTCCACGGGAACGGAGATGGGATGATGAGTGTATCCCCGCCCCACCCCAACCCCGTTGCCATCCCTAAATCATTAATAAGAGCCTATCACCAATAGAGTCAATTACAAATATATTTTGCTATATTTACATTTATTTAAAAATGTTGCTATATACTTAATTATTATACCTAAAAGTACTACCTAGCAATCAACCTAAATATATTATTTGGACTTAATGGATTTTCAAATACTACCTTCACAATTAATAGTTTTGGCTATCTTTAACAATTTAATATAAATTATTAATATTCTAATTGATTAATTACCAATTTTATTTTATTTAGTAATTATTGTAAATAATTTAATCATGTTCAGCAAATATTTAATATAAAAATAATAATTTATTCTTACTTTTATTGATTAATAATTAATTAATACAACAAAGAAATTATTTAATTTGTATTTCTATATACTAAATTATACATGGTTTATTCTAGACATTTAAATTTATTATTTTTGATATCTATACGTAAAAATAATATTTGTCGAATAATATTTGTGATCCTCGACGATCAGATCATCACATCAATCTGCAAAAAATAAAGTAAGAAAAAAGATATTTGAAAGACAAAATTGCTCAACTATTCATCTAAGTTTTGATTTTTAAAATTATAAGTTTTTAACGTAAAGATGTTAAATGATCAGAGAAAATGTCGAAATCTCATTTTTAGAAAAATTGATCAATATCTTTGAAATAAAATATGAACAAACAAATAAATAATAATAAACACCACAACAAAATATATTTAAATCATATCTTGTATTCTCTTGCATAGAACCATCCATTCACCGCACAAATAAGACTTATGATAATAATAGAATTGTTGATCCATCCGTCATGCCAATATCCAACCATGAAAAAAAAAATATTGATGGAAATAAAACTAAATTAAGTGCTCAGAAGTCAGAAAATAAGAACATATATTTAAAAGATTAAAAAGAAAAAATCAACGAAGACATTATCGTTTAATCATTCAAAAGCTACATCTACAATTTGATAATTTGATCACCGATTTATCACTTGCCATCTATAGATGATTTGACGTCAAATCAATTATTGAGAAATAAATAAAAAATGAAATTATGAGATGCATCATACGATATCAAAATCAAAAGAAAAATAACAACAAAATAAGCTAGCAATTTGGCATTTGCTGGTCCCCAATTCGAAAGGAACTTTCTTGAAATGGTGCATACTTCTTTATTCAAGGCCATTTCTTTTTGCCATTGTTCTTATCCCTTCTTTTAAATGGGTAACAGGAAATATTCTTGTTTGATATAGACATGCAATCTAGTATCGTTAGATTCGATCGCTGACAAAATGTAATCTATCTAAATACATAATTCAGAGTTAGCATCTCAATTTTTGTTTAATGAGATCCTTTTAGATAAGGAGTGCAACCATAGAGAACTATATACCATTTATTGCACTAACTTCTGAATAGCTCAACAACTAAAAGATATACCCCACATTTGTTCTTTAATAGAAGTATTAGATCAACATTTACAACAGACTTTTTTCTCTTTATAAAAAAAAAAAAGAAAAGAAAAAGAAAAGAAAAGACTGGGTGTATCTCAAGTCCAAATATGTAGTAGGACAAATCTACGCTTATCTTGATTTGCTATGTACAAGTGTCTCGACCAACTTACGCGCCTCGATGACTAATCTCACATGACAACCTGCCTTACCTACAACATTTAATTGTCAAAGAAACCTGTGTAAGATATTAAATCCTTTAACTATTTATCAAGATCATGCCACCTACTTACCACTTGGTCCACCATGATGGTTCAAAACTAAGTTTTTAATCATATCGACAATTCAAGATCGAATATAATAAAAACAAGAAGAGTTTGGTATATATATAAGCATATGATTACAACATTATCATATGTGACAAGTTCAAACGTTCAAATGTCCTCCCCTATCTCCACTCCTACGTGATTAAACTAAGAATAAAAATGAAATCAAAGTAATAGCGGATAGTTTAAAGGCCAAATGACGCAATTAACAGAATGAAATAAAGATTAATATTTCTTCAGGATTCGAATTTGAAAGAAAGAAAATATCTTTGTCTAGCAAAGCATCACCATCAAAAAAACTAATTAAAAAAGTTAACATCCGACAGATGACGACACTTCAACTCTACCAATAATTCAGAGCATCAACAAAAAGTTTTATCTCTCATATCGTGCTTAATGGCAACGAGAGATAAATATATAACAAAAGCTGGTCCCCAAAGCATTTGAACCGACAAATCGGCCAACCAATATGACAAAGAATAAAGACAATGAGAGAGCAAAGTACTGTGGCAAAATACAATCCAAGCAACCAAAACCGAACATTTAATGCATCGAAGAACAAAGCTAAATTAAGCAGAATCCACTACTTTAGTCTAAAGCTTAAGACAAAACCGTAGACTTTATTCAATGAGCAGACCCCAGCCACACATTTGTCCTTCCATTCAAAACTACTTTAACAACAATTTAAATTTCCATTTAGGCTTGAATATACTTCTACCTCTAGAAGGGGCACCTTCCAAAATATGGTTGTCTATGGTTGACAGCCACAAACCACCCAACTCGATTCATGTAGGCCAACAAAGGTACCGATATAGACACGACATAAATAAGATAAAGCCTCATTTTCTAAAATATAAGAAAATTTACATTGTTCTAAGAAATATATATATAGTTAACTTATATGCTTAAACAATTTCATATGCTGAACAATTGTCTAACTCGTTGTATTTTGTATAAAATGAATGTGTATAATATGTTAAGAGTTACCAACATGTATTGGACATGAACATGGGGCAACGAAAGTGTGTGTGCGTGTATATATATGCTTCTTAGATGATAACTAACTTTCTAATGTATAGGACAAAAATAAAAGCATATCTAAATAGTCTCTCTGTTTCTGTTTTTCAAGAAAACCATTTAAACCCTTCTACCCGTTCATGAAGTAATAATGGTAGTGTGAATAGTGAAAATACAAAATAACATCAATCTCTATGAACCCTTAGCATAGCTCAACTAGCTAAGATGTACACCCTCAACCAAAAGATCAAAGGTTCAAATTACTCCACATGTTGAGTGGAAAAAACACTTATCTTTACAAGCTAACCAACAAAATAGAAAACTAAATCTCAAAACAATCTCTAATCATCACCTCCTAATCTAATCTACATGAAGAACGAATCAATCAAGAAGAGAACCGGTAAGTTAGATTCAAGTAGAAAGTGATATTAGGTGATGTACCTCTCAACTTCCACCTTGCTGGGGTCAAGTAGTTGTGATCAAGTCAGGAAATGGAGAAACTGAACCATTCCACAATCCTCAAGGTTGGAGGAGCAAGCAAACGAGCAATAATTGGAAGCGTTGGGTAAGCTAGTATTCCAAGCACGAACCAGTTGAAGCTCAAAAGAGAAACAGCATCCAAAGCAGGTTTATTCTTAATAGTCGTGAAAAACTCAACTACACTCTTCAATGAGATGCTAACCACAAACATGAGAGCCACTACTAGACACAAGTGAGGCTCTTCAGCTTCCCATATAATCACTCCAACCAAAAGTGACAACAGGGTACTGAATAGACTTCGGGAAATTGCAACCTCCCTTTGTTCATCAAGAATTTCAGTGACATCTTCATCTTTTGATAGGATTTCAGTATGAGAGTGGATGAACACGCCAGATTTTAATCCAGAGTCTAAAATTTTGATCAATTTTTCTTTGGATATACTACCATCTTTCAAAGCATCACTTTGAAAGAGGTCTTGAATAATACTGCTGCTACCATAGCTGGATGAGCATGATGAGATACCATGGGTAATGTCACTGTCAACTCTGCCAGTTTTTTGTGCTTCACTTTTGACATCAAGACCTTTTAAGCTCCAATAAGCCTTACCCTTGATTTCTTGCAGTCGAAGATTTTCATTTCTCAATTTCTGCATCTGTTGGAACAAATAATGGCAATCGGTTTGTTTGAAGCAAGGGATATTGCTAATAAGCTACTATTAACATATGACAGAACAATACTAAAACTACATGTAAAAATACAGTCAAGGTTATGATGTAAATCTCCGCATGAACCAACTTTTTCCCATCCTATAGACATCCAGGGCCAAGTCAATACACACAACCAATTGATTTGAACTTCACATAAGCTTGGTGAAAAAAACTATTAAAATTATTAAGAACAATCACCCAAGAAGAATGATCTGTTGCAGTACATGATTTTAATGAGAAGTCCAGAAATATTTTAAGACTTACCTACATTATAAATTAGCAGGAAACTCAGAGGAATGGTAAATAATTAAACATCCCATCCGGCAAGTCAATACACACAACCAATCTTAATTCACACCACAGAGAAATTATTGATGTTATGTGTTGGCAGAACGTGTTATTGATAAATAAAAGATGCTTTACAAGCCTGATATAAGCTCCTTAAATTAGAAAAGCATAAGGAAATTAACAAAACAAACTAACTCTTAACTACATACTAATTACAGCTCAACCACACAATCAATTACAAAACAACTAACCACTTTACAACAAAGTTTAGACTATGGCTGCAGCCTGCAGGAGCCTGCCTTGGCGGTAAAACTTGAAACACACTTCCAAAGCAACTAGGCATCAACTTAAAGAATTAATATGGTCAAACTTAATAGAATACGGTTCGCTGTATGATTCTGAACAAATTTAGGAAAAACATGTCAAGAGTGAAAGAACAAACTATACTGTATATGTTAAGGGTGAAAAAAAAACTAGTATGAGTCCTGAATAGGCATATTTTGTTGTAAAATTTGAACCGGTAGTTCCCTTGGCTTCATGTAAAACATGTGCTGGTAATTACTTAAAATATCACAACTGAGTAGCATTATGCCATTGCATATCAGAATTCAAAACCACATGGTTCAACACAAGCGAAACTTTCCATGTATTTTAAGCCCGTTTCTCAACCTAAAGAGTAAAAAAAAATAATATTTTCCTTTCTCCAAATCAATTTACATCTATGTTTTATTGCACTGATCAACGCAATTCCATGTTATATCATTCTAAGAGAAATCACAGTACCTCGATCAGGTTACACATGGAGCATGGGTCAACAGAACTGCAAACAGTGTTGCAGGGCATTCTAACGTCTTAAAAGATATCTGAGATATATGTATATATATCTATATCTATATCTATATATATTTATATATATATATATAGAGAGAGAGAGAGAGAGAGAGAGAGAGAGATTTTATTAGTTAATACATTGTATGGAGTTCGTCACTGAGTTCTTGACAGACATACAAGTTTTCAACTCATAAAAAGTAAACCAAGTTTTTATGTCAAACTTCAACCTATCCTTTAACAACTGCATAAATTTCTCCTTCCTCTTCTTATCAAAGATTCAAAACTATGATACTTGTTCTCAGTTTCAACCGTCCATGATGTAATTTATGACATTAGTACAGGAGCTAGAGCCTGAAGGAGATTGTTAGGTCATTACCTCACTTTCTAAGAGTGAAATCTTGTTGGTCGCCTTTTCATGTATCATTTCAAGTTCGTCCAACATCAATTCCATCATCTTATGCTCTCTCATAGCAGCCTGGAATTGTTTTTGGAGCTCCTTTCTTTCCCACAAAACATTATTGAACTCAATTTCCAGAAATTGCAAATATTGTCGCAACTGCATGAAATTGATCGTTATCAAGTATTAAAAAAAGAGGGCGAACCAAATTAGCAGAATCTGCCCAAGTAGCCTACGTGGTACAATACTTCGATTACTTAACGACTAGCAACGACCCCAAAAGCCACCAATAAACAAAACCCAAATTCAAATTGTCGATCAAACTTAGGCTGCAAATAACTCAGTGGTATGTTTCTTCATCCCTTTTCATGTTTTAAACACCTTATTAACATAATACTTTTATGCTTTTGAATATCAAGGATTCCCAAATAAATTTTGATCTCGGGAAAAAATCGTAGTTTTTTATCTTTCCAAAATTTCACTTTAATATCATACCCATTTTTGGTTGAAATACTAGTCAAAACGTGAAATACATAAGAAGTTTGCGTACGCAGTTAACTCCTATTTGCAAGCAAATGAAAACCACCAAAATGTTGTCTATGAAAAAATCTACTACCGTAAGTTGACGAATATTTTTCTTTGTGCACATTTTCCTCAGAGACAAATCTAGAATAAAAAACAGAGAAGAAAGACAGAAACAAAATACGTCATTATTGAACAAAGCACAGATGGCAATCAAGAAACAACAGGGCGAGAGCGCTAACCTGCCTTTCCCTCTGTAAAGCAGCTAATATTCGTCCAGGAAGAGAGACAATTGCGACTACCCACATCAAAGTTGTCCAAAATATGTTCAAGTGAAGACTGACCGAGGTCTTCAACAGCTCCAACCAAGTTTGAACAACAACAACAAAGGTTTTCAAGATAAATGAGCATGTACGCATGAAAAACGAGAAAGGCCTCGTGACCAAGAATATTGTAGTATTCAGGAACTCGGAAAGAAAAGCCATTGAACCCACCATTACCACTACCTTTGTTGCTGAACTACATGCCAATAACTTTCCCGAAGCTGTAACCAGATTTATTGAACCCCAATTCTGCATAACAAACAAATCCCTTCAACCAAACTGGCACCAAAAGTCCTCAAACACTGTTCATTAGATAATGTAGTGCAGGCCACTACTTCACAGAATCTCATGAGAACAAAAGGATAATGGACCTTTTTATTAACTAAATCTTAACATAAAAGACCAAAAGAAGAAAATAAATAGTATGAATGTTATTCCCCAATTTCAGACTGCACCACCGGGAGAGATAAAACGACTATATTTTCAAACAAAAATGACGGGATTCTCAAAATCTTCAGAATTTTGACACCATGCTACTGATTATTCAACACGAACAAAAAGAGTAACAGACACACGTACAGATTAAGGGAAAAAACCACGCCAAAAAGCCTCTGAAACACACTTTCTTGTGACTATAACAGAGAAACAATAACTATCGAGTGTCCGTCCATCAATTTTCCCTTCCCTCTTCGTCATCCACCTCTCGGATTTGCTTACATCACACAAAAACCCAATGAACCTAAGCTAATAAAGTGCGATTGTTCATACTTTAAACTACAGACATCATTCCTATATCATAATGGATCAAAAGACGAAGCAAATCAAATTGAGTAAAGGAGATTAATGGAATCGAGTGAATAAAAGCTTACAGTAAAAGGAGAAATGTAGACGAATTAGAACACGGAAGAATCGCAGCAAAAAGGCAGAGGTAGAGAGAGAGAGAGAGAGTCTGCATGGGAGAGAATCCTGAGATTGAACAGAAAATGGCATCTGGAAATGGAAGGCAACTCCATGATTGACACGTTTGAGAAATGGTGACAACATCAATGAGAAAGGAAACTTCACCATGGTCGAAGCCAATATGCCGCCGCTTAACTGCTTTCTTAAATTCCCTTTCTTATTAAATTCTTCTAGATTTTAGACCCAATTTTTAAGCTTAAAAAAATGGAGATTTTTATTTATTTATTTTTTTTAAAAAAAAACTTCTTACATTATAAATATTATCACGTGATCTTTTTTTTTTTTTTAAGATATTTTTTTCTAATTCTTTTTTGTAGATTAATAAATGTGGAGTATTAGAATTAGCTACATCTAATCTTTACGCTTTTTATGTATAGATGATTTAGAGGTGTTCATGTGAAATCAATTTTAATGGACTTTAAAATTATGACCCGCCTCTATTGTAGTATTGTATTGGGAGGGTACCTACGATCTCGAGTTGGCAAATTGAGGGGTTTTGTTTTGGAGAAAGAAATGGGATGCAAATAAATATCGTGTTAAAATCTCCGATTATTTTATAATTGGTAAGACATCCTAATGTGATAAGGTTTTTTTAAGTGGTAGAGCGTTATGTGACGTAAGCAAAATGTTAGTTTTCATTGGTTTTTAGAATATGATCATTCCACATTAATTAACACATTTAGGATTGGATCAACGATACATAAATCTTCCCAAAATGTCGTTTGACTCATATTTTAAAAATAAAGATATATAACTTTTTGCTTGTGTCACTCGCTCACTCTCTGGCATTGATGCTTGTTGTTATGAACAGGGGGAAAAAAGTAGTTGGTAAGTTGTTTATAACACCAATCAATGGTTATTCTTCGTTGGTTTCAAACGAGAGTCAAACGACACTTTGGACATGAAATTTGAGTCATCCATATAAAAGTCTCAAATTATAACATGTCACTTTTTCAACTTCAAGTTACAAGTAACTTCGTTTCTTTGTGAAAAATGAGATGAGACTTCTCATTGGCAAACAATTTCTAGTGCAACAATGGTATAAAAACAAAATCATATTACTTCCACTAATTGCTTGCTACATATATCAAGGATGGGATAGACAACAAGTTTAAAATTCAAAAACTCATTAGAGATTTTCAAAATTCAATGATTTTTTTAGAGATTTTTAAAGTTTAAGGTCGCATCGAATAGAAGATTTTAGTTTAAAGTCGCATTGAGCAGAATATTCAAAGTTCAAGGTCGCATTCAGTGACTTTCTTAAAAATCTTTAAAGTTCAAGGTCACATTCAACAAGGATTAAAAGTTCAAACCTATCAGTAATTTTTTAAAATTAAAGTTTCTACAAGCATAAAATTGGAAATTCATAAACTAAACTTTTATTTTAACATATAAAAAAATTAATCATGAATATCGACATTTTGAATCACTTTACCTTAGGCGAAGAGACAAATACATATCATGACTATCATTATTACTTTTATGAGTACGGGCATACTTTATTGAGCTAAACTTAAGTTAGTATTTTAGCAACATTTTAAATAAAAGCGAGTAGAAAAACCTAAATATTTGAAGTGACAAGTAGGTAAAAGACGTTCAACATCATAAATAGCATGATTATAGTTCTTATTAGCTCTAGTGTGAAGTTTGAATCTCTATTCTCACGTCAGTTTAATTATTAAAAAAACAAAATATTCGTGGAGAAACCGAGGAGAGTCAATTACATTTTCTTTTAGTTACATTATATGCTAAATTCATGTAAATTTACCATATTCCTTTTCACCTACATCAAATATTTTATCAAATTTAAATTAAAGTACACTTACCTAATCACAATTATACACTAGCATAAGCCTAAACCTAAATTAAACAGATCGCGGAAGGAAAAAAGTCACTGTAAAATAGTATTGATTTACCAATAGTATAGTAATAAATATATCACAAGAATACGAACCTCAACAGTAATCGACACATACTCATTCTTTTTAAGATGTTACAACTCTACTCTGGTCTCAAAAAGTTTGTGAGCCCCATAATTAAAAAACATAAATTTTATGCTCTATTAACTATGTAACCATAAACTGCACAACTTTACCATTTCACTTAATGTCACAAAAACACCTATATATAAACTCATAATTTCAAATCTTTTATACCTACCATTGTACTATCAAAATATCCATTTAACAATGTCGAATAATGATTTTCATTTAAGATAATTGTTTTAAATGGTAAAACTGCTGAATTTTTTTTAAGTATAACAAAATGACTTTTAAGACTAATAGACAGTAATATTTTGTTATATTTATAAATAAGTTGCCTTGTTTTTTTTATTCGAAAACAACCCTCTCATTTTGGTACATATACTAAAAAAAAGCATGAAAGAAATGAAACTAAAAAGTATAAGAACTTCAATATTATTTGGAAAAATTATTAAAAAGAAAAATACTAACAATACTCTAAACGATTATACGTATTTATACCAACCCGATCTTCAGGAACGGAGGAGATTCATTGTTTTAAAATTTTCAAATTCAAATTTTGAGATTTTTTTTTTCCTTCTGCAAATTACTTCTGCCTTGAAGAACAAGGCGCAGGGATGTAGCTTCCATTACGCGGGTAAAACCTGAGGTGACAGTTCAAACGGCACCAAAACTTGAGGGGTCCCAAAATTCCAACTCGCCATCGAGTTCTCGAGCTTCCTTTCAGATCGAATTGCATCAAATCTCTCTTCAGCGACCAGCTAAGATGCTGCATTTGCGTTGGATTGAGCGGAATCGCTGATGATTCCACTAAGAAATGCAAATCTAGGTAACTCATTTTGTTCACTTTGAACGGCCGGTGAGCCACCAGTGATGCGATTTCTATGCCGTCGAAAAGCAGGACGAAATCGGTCTGTGAAAAGCTTGCGTGTGCCCTAGCATTTTGATTCTCGGCTCGGACGACGATCTTCATCTGGACTTCAAGCAATCCGGTTCTGCTGCTTCGGATTCTGTCGAGATGTCCGTCGGTTACACTGATTGAAGGTACCCTAGGGCGGATCGTCACATAGCCGATGAAGATGACGATGCCTGCGATTATCACTGCAAGAGCTATGGTGGCGCAGATTATGCCGGCAATCCAAATCAGAGGATGAGTATGTCGCTTAATACTGGATAGGAAATTTGGTGGCATTTGAGATCGATGCAATTTCTCATAAACTAAATGCAATAAGAGAGAAAAGAAAGTAAAAGTGAAGGTAGTATATTTGGATTGGCAGCTGATCTCCCTCTTCACCACTTTTGTTGTGTTGCAGAGCTCAATATTAGGCACGGCAGAGGAGAGACACCGAGGAAGGAATGCAAGATTATCAAAAAGTTGCAGCGATGGAGGCGAAGGTTTTGGTATATCTTCCTTTCCTACTTTTAACGCATCTAAAGATAAAGAACGACTACTGTTAGAGCATATTTGTTATCTGGGAATGTATCCAAAGCTTTGTCGAGTAATGGTTTCCTTGAATTATACTTGCATATTTCTTTTCTGAATCCCTAATAGTACTAATGATAATATAATGGTTCATTTAATAAACAAAAGATAATGTTAATGATTGTGTATACCATTTAGATTCTGTATTTGATAATTATATTACTTTTGTAGTTCAATTTTAAAATGTAGATTTTTTTCCTCTCTTTTCTGTGCTATAAAATACTTAAATTTTTTTTAAACTTCTAGCAAAACTTTAAGATTTTGGAAGAACTGACATTTGTTCTACATCAATCTAGTGGCTTCTTTTTTACATTTGATTATCATTGGTATATTTTAAAAGTAACTTGTTTAATTACTTGAACGATACATAATAATCGAACCTACTATTGCAACTGAGTTTTTTTTTCTCCTTTACCTACTTTGCTTTAGAAACTAAAATACCAAACTTATACTGGAATTTTCTAGCTGTTTCTCTGGTAATCTTCCCACAACCACCAATTGGAGCACAAAGAAAGAAGTCTAGGGTCAAATATATGTCTAAATCAATTGAGTTAAACTCAAGCTTCTTTGGAAAAAGAAAGCTTAAACCTAATAACATTTACATTTAAATATCATATATGCTATTCTATGATTTAAATTTTATGTCAATGTCTAAACTTTAACAATATTTTCATTTAAACTTTAGTGCAACCTACCTTAAGAACGAAGACATGACAAAGATGGGGCAAAAGGATGCAAAATAGTTATATATATATATATATATATAAAGAACTTCTGATGAGGTGAAGTAGGTGATATATTGCTAAGGTCAAAATGATTCATGTAGACGAGGTAATTCTACTTGCCTCAAGGAGATCACTAATGCTGCTATGTATTGAGCTTGTGAAAACACCAAGAATGAATTGAAGATAGGGTAAAAACTACAAAATTGAAGAAGCTCTCCACCTACGCAAAAGACTATCATAATTCTCTCTTAAACCTCCCCTCTGCTGATAGAAACTATTCTTTAAGAACTTCATAGTTGATTCCAATATTCCAATTCGCCGATCGAGCATATCGTAGGCGAAGCTCTTAACCTCTGTTAACCGATCCAAGTTGCAGAGGCCAATGAGCAGTGCATTTGCACTTGCATCCATAGGTTTGATGTGATTCTCAACCATGTAGTTCCATATATCAATGGCTGTTTCAGGGTCATAACCATCAAACAACATTGTGATAGCTGCAGCACAATTAGAAGGGGTAGGAGGGCACTCATTCTTTACCATCTCCCTGAAAAATTGACTTGCTTCCTTAACTTTCTTATTCTTAATCAAACAGCTAAAGATCAGGTTGTAAGTTGAGGAGTTAGGAAAAGCACCATGGAAAACCATGGCATCAAAGAGCCGAAATGAGTCTTTGATCTTACTCTTCTCGCTGAGCAGTCCGATTATGGCATTGTACATAATCAAGTTAGGAACTAATCCACTTCCCACAACTATATCCCACAATAGAATTGCATGGTTTGCATCATTTTGCTGAATTAGACTATCAAGAGCATTGGACAGAAATTTCAAACCTGGCAAACAACCATTCTTCTTCATTTCTAAAAGAACTTTGATTGCCTCTTCAGATCGACCCCCACGAACCAATGTTGTCAAAAATGCATCATAAGATGAAACATTTTCAGGATTCCAGCCGATCCTTTTCACCATTTCACCAAATGCAACCTCAGCTTTCTCCACATTGCCTTCTTTCTCCCAACCTTCCAATAAAATGGCGAATGAGTCCCCATCAAGAGGAATCTTCTCTTTATACTTCTCAAAGAACTCCCATGCCTTTGATGTTTGATTTTCCTCAGTGCAAATTGCACTCAGTAGAGAATTCACTGCCACCACATCCTTCTCAACTTCGTACCTATCCATCACTTCAAAGCTCATCATCGCTTCTTTGAACCTGCCAGCAGAACAGTAACTCCCAAAAACGGACACGAAAGTTGGCAACGAAATGATCTTTTCTTGTCTCATCGTGCGAATGCCATTCCACATTTCCTCGAAAAGTTCGTTCTTGCCCAGCAAATCAATCATTAGATTCCACGAATATGCCGACTGCTTCGCCAACTGCCTCGCCCACCGGAAGAACTTGATCGCCGACGACGGATGGTTATAAGAAACCCTTAGAACTTCTTGGACAAGCTCCGGTGACGGAGCCACGCCCGTCGCGGACAGCGCGGCGTCTACATCATTCCGTGAGACTCTGACCAGGACTTCACAAATGGTTTTAGCAGCCGGCGATATGTCGAGCAAGTCGAGATGCAAAGGGAAGCGTGGGGATTTAGGCGACGCAGGCGAAGAACTGGTGGGAATTTTGGAAGGGTTTTTTACACCCATTTTAGGGTTTTCAGCCATGGCTTCCACCATCCATCACCTCAAATTACTTGATAGAATCCACAATTGTTGAACCAAGAAGAAACCATTTGGACTCAAACGATCGATCATAACTTTTCTTCGTTAAAATCTCGACTTGAAAGAGAAATTTTTAGGAGCGAAAGGGTTGGAGTCTACACGTAGGTCAGAAAACTTCCGTCTTGGAAAGCTTCGTCTAGAATTTTTGGAACTCTAAAACGAGGGAAGCTAGTTGAATTTACAGAGAAAAGGAACTGCACGGACAAGAGATGCTGACAGATGGAAGAGAAGTTCCCTGGAACCTCGGTAGAGTGAGCAGACATGTATTGTATTTGGGAAGAAGATGGTACAGTTGTCGTTCCATGGTAAAGCCCAATTCACGCGGTCTGGCCCGTCGTAAGGAGACAATGGGCCTCGATTTTGTTTAGGGTATCAATGGTGGATTGAACTTGGGAATGACTGGGTCATCCTCTAAATTTTTATATGGATATTCAATCCATTTTCAAAACTTATTTTCGCAAATGTTTAAATTATTTTATATTTTTTATATAAGATTTAATGGATTTTTTGGACTAAAACACCCTTTTAAGTATGGTGGGCGATTGGAGAAAGAATGTGATATCGAAAAAAAATTCTATATTTACAAGTACCCTTAATGTAGGAGAGAGATAATGCATTTATTTATTGAGATTTTATTCTTTTATTTAATTGGAGAGAGAATGCATTTATTTGTTTAGATTTTATTCTTTTTGTTTGGAGAAAGAAAATATATTTAGTAAATTTTGATTTTCTATTTACGTTGGTTTCATATATCAACTTATTGGTTTATTCGGCGGATTCATGATTATTTTAAATATATCTTAGAATATTTTGTCAGGTATTGGAAAATATCCTAACAAATATGTGAAATATACTACTTTATATAAATTAGAGTTTGACTCAATGTTTGACGTAAATCACAGTATAAACCAATATATGAAATTTATCACGGTATATAAACTACATATTGACTTAATGTTCGACGTAGATCACATATATCATAACTTTCATTTACATCACAATATATATATCATATATACCATTTAGGTAGTAAAAATTCTCAACGAATCAAAATGTGTATTATTATACATGAAGTCTAAATAATAATTTAAAAAAAAACTTACATTATATCAAATAAACAAATACATATATCACAATATATATCAAATTTCTTATAAATGATGCATATATCACTGTATATATCAAATATGTATACCACTTAAATATATATATACACACACATATGTATATATGAGGGTTTTTAGAGAGAAATTGAAGAATATGAAAAGTTGTGAGTATTTGAAAAATATTATGATTTAATATATTTTTCCTAAAAAAGTGCGCCTCAACTAAATCTCTTTTTCTCTTTCGTATTTTAAAAACGTATAATCAATTTATTGTTGGGGACTAAATAGTAATTTGACCATAATTTTATTGTAATTTTTGAAGAAAACTAGACATTTTTGTAAATAAGGAAAAACTTGAATATTAATGAAATATAGGTCCCTATTAGGGCTTCATGTGTAGAAAGCTCTTTTAATATTGAGGTCTACAATAAGTTCTTTTACTAGATTTATTTTATAAAGTCAAAAGATAGAAATGAATACAGATCTTTTTCTTACATCGATGTTAATGAATTTCATCCTTCAAATGCTGTTGAAATGATATTATTCACACGAGGTTTTCGGAGAAACTTGTTTCGTGGAGTTGAATTTGTTTTTTGTATTTATTTTAGTATAGCGATTGCAATGTCTAATACATAATCCTTTGATGCTTTAAAAATAAACTATAATCTTTAAGCTAGTTGATCTTGTTGGATAATCGACATTTGGGCTTGATGATCTTCTTGAATGATCGATATTTGGGCTTGATGATTTTCTTCAATGATTGACTTTTGGGCTTGATGATCTTTTGGGATGATCAACCTTTGGGCTTGTTGATCTTCTTGGATGATCGACCTTTGGGCTTGATGATCTTAGATGATCGACCTCTAGGCTTGATGATCTTCTTGGATGATCGATGTAAATCCTCGAATCTCCCCTAAGCAAGTCAGGTTAGACTTAGGTAATAAAGGAAATAAGTAAATATTCTAAGAAAGAAGTTGGATGATGATTAAAAGAGGAGGAAAATATCTTAATTGTGGAGAATAATACTTTTGAGGGCTAAACATAAAAATATAACTAAGCTTGGTTAAGAGGACAAAAATTTGGCTAAGTGGGAAGCCATGTGTTGGAGATAATGGTTGAAGATATTGCTCGATTGTGCGGCACCCTAAGCAACTTGAGGTCAATTAGGGCAATGGAGCAAGGAGAATGCATGACTAAGTGTGGCCGGAGGTGGTACCCATGCGTGAAAGCTTGTAGGATGTGCGACAACCCAAGTATATTGAGGTTTGTTGAGCGCATGAGGGATGCAAGGCAAAGGCCCTTGTGTTGGCTAGGGCCATCTTGAGGTTAGGAAGACACATGGACGCTAAGCAATAGGGGTCTAGGTGAGAAGGCTTGTGCGTGTTGAGCCTGATGTGTGTGGAAGGAGGCCATGCACTAACCATAGCACTAGGCATTGGGTGCAAGGATAAGCGTTGGCCGAATGGAGCATGCGCCAACCATAGCACTAGGCGTTGGACACAAGGATAGGCGTTGGACGAATGGGGCATGCGCCAACCAAGGAGGCTACGCATTGACAAAGGTGATGCAACCAAGAAGGGCTATGCGTTCAAGAGGGGCTAGTAAGCTTGGGGAGCAAGTTTAGATTGACAACAAGATGGGGCAAGTGACTAAATTTTGGTGAATTCGGAGTTGAAGTAAGGATGAGGTGGGCACACCACAAAACATGCAAATGGTGCCCATCGTTGGTTTAAGGAGATCGAGACACTTCAAATTCATGCAAATAGGAGGTGTCAAGGGGAAGGCGTTGGCGCTTGCATGCTGAAGGCATCTGGACGTGCAAAGGAGGCGAGGTGTCAAGTTCTAGACATCGATAACTTGCATACTGATGGCAAGATTAAGTCTAGTCTACCGTTGGCGTATCTGTCCCATTGCCAAGGCTCGATGGCGTATCCGCCCCATTTTCAAGGCTCGATGGCGTATCTGCCTTATCTTCAAAGCTCGATGGCATATCTACCTCATTTTCAAAGCTCGATGGTGCATTTGCCTCAACTTCAAAACCGAATCAGGGTTTGGTTCACATAGGGATGACCCCAAAAAAGTCTAAACAACCCAATTAAAGTAAATTTGGTTCACATGGTTCATCACATAGGGTTGTTTAGACTTTTTTGGGGTCATCCATATGTGAACCAAACCTTGATCCGATTTTGAATTTGAGGCAAATACACCATTGAGCTTTGAAGATGAGGCAGATATGCCATCGAGCTTTGAAGATAAGGCAGATACGCCATTGAGCCTTGAAGATGGGGCAGATACGCCATCGAGCCTTGGAGATGGGATAGATACGCAAAGGAGGCGAGATGTCAAGTTTTGGACATCAACAACTTCCTTCCTTCTCCAAATGTAGCTTTGCTTCCTCCCCAAAAATGTTGATGCAGCTTCGCTCGTTCTCCAAAATGTCGGTGTAGCTTCGCTTCCTCTTAAAAATGTTTGTGTGGCTCTGCCTTATATGCAAGATCAAGTTTGGTTCGCCTAGTTTCTCCTTATACGCGACTAGTTCGACTGGCTTCGCCTCATATGCGAGATTGACTTCAGTCCGCTTGGCTCCGCCACATCTCCGAAAATCAAGTCAGATCCGCTTGACTCCATCTCATACACAAGATTAACTCCCGTTCGCCCAACTCCACCTCATATGCGAGATCAACTTCGACCCCTCTGGCTCTGCCTTATACATGAGATTAACTCCAGTTCGCCCAACTCTACCTCATATGTAAGATCAACTTCGACCCGCTTGACTTTGCCTTATATGCGAGATCAACTCCAGTCCGCCTGACTCTGCCTCATATGTTAGATGAACTCTGGTTTATTGAGCTCTGCCTCATCTCCAAAGATCAAGTTGGTATGTCTGACTCCACCTTATATGCGATAAATCTAGTCTACCATTGAGCTTGGATCTTTTTGGATGATCGGCCTTTAAACTAGTTGATTTTCTTGGATGATCGACCTTTGGGCATGATGATCTTCTGGGATGATCGGCCTTTGGACTTGATGATCTTCTCGGATGATTGGCCTTTGGATTTGATGATCTTCTTGGATGATCGACCTTTGAGCTTGATTATCTTTTTGGATGATCGACCTTTAGACTTGTTGATCTTCAGGGATGATTGGCTTTTGACCTTGTTGATCTTCTTGGATGATCGATCTTTGGGTTTGATGATCTTATTGGATGATCGATCTTTGGTTTTGATGATGTTATTGGATGATCGATCTTTGGGTTTGATGATCTTCTTGGATGATTGATCTTTGGGCTTGTTGATCTTCTTGGATAATCGACCTTTAGGTTCGATGATCAACCTTTGGGCTTGATGATCTTCTTGGATGATCAACCTTTGGGCTTAATGATCTTCTTGAAGAATTAGTGTTCGCACGAGGTTTCTAGAAAAATTTGTTTCATGGAGTTGAATTTGTGTTTGTGTTGATGTTGATTCGATTTTTAGTATTTGATCCTTTGATTCTCTCTTGGTTGAATGCATACGCTTGATTTGAGGAAATGGAGCGTGTGGATGTTCCTTTAGTCTTTAAGTGTGGTCAGAAGTCAAGGTGATTGTAGATAATTCTCTCTAGGTCCTCTGGAGTCTAAAATTTATGACTCTTGCAAATGAAGAGAACTCATCTATTTATAGAGTTATTTGGTGGGCTTCGTGGGCTTGGGTTTGGTTAGTCTATGGGCTTAATCCTTAGGTTCAATTAATTGGATTTAGGCCTAATTTGACATTTGGGCTAAGTTAAATCTATTTTTTGGGCTCAATTGGAGTATAGCCCAAATCATAATATCAAATTGAACCAAATTAATTTTATTCAATCCAATGGTCATGATGAAAATACGTGGCATCATCAGAGTTCGCCAATTTTTGAATAATCCCAAATTCAATTATTTGTAATTTCGTCTATCAATTTGGTAAACGACGTGATAGTTTGTGATTGGTCCAAAATTTCTCCTTCAACAAATATGAAACGTTATCTCTCACTCTAATTATCAACGGTTGACATTTGCTTAAGAATTAGTTTAATTAGACTATTTTTTAAATCTATTTAACTTTAAATAAATAAATAATTTTTTTCTTCAACAAGCAATGATAAACAGGATGATGAAATCTTTTACGAAGTTAAAATCCTACCAATGTTAAGAAAAAAAAGATATTTAAAAAGATAACAATAACTAAAAGTTTGTTAATGGAAAAAAATAGAAAACAATGAAGAAAGGAAAAGGAAAAAAATGACAAAAGAGAAGAGAAAGAAGATAGTAATAAGAAATAAAAAATAAAAAGGAAAAAATGAAAAAAAAAACAAAAAGGACAAGAAAGTATTAAAAACAGAAAAGATGGAGAGAGGACAGATGGGAGACTTGTAGGTGGACAGGGGAAAGAGAAGTTTGGGGTACGTGTATTAAAAAAAAAACATAAATGAAATTTGATCACATCTCAAATTTGATCTTTTTAAATCAAAAACGAAAAATGTTATCAAACAAAATTTATTTCTTACAAAAAATTAATTACAAAAATATGGAACAAGAATATTATCATACATTAATTTTAGAATTTAAGACAATTTTTTTTAATAATATGTAAGAGGTAAGAATCGAATCTTTGACTTTAAGATTGATACGTAAAAACACTATATACATTTTATAAATAAAATATTTGAATATCTAAATCATTACTAAATGGTATATGACTTAAATATAAATTTGTAAATGGTATATAATTAGTAAATCATTTGTAAGGTTTATTACAAATTCTTCTTAGTTTATTATTATTATTTTTTTATAACACGTCATCCATTTTTTTAATACGATTATTAAGAAGATGTTAGGAGTATATCTTAATTGACATCAATTTTTTTTTTGGACAATAATTGACATAAAACTTCTGTCATACACCTTCGATGGATCTTTAATATTAATATTGTTGTTTTCAAAACTTATTAGAGAAATATTGTTGTTTTGAAACTTATTAGAGAAATATTGTTGTTTTGGGAATTCGAGGCTAGAGGTCGAACGTTGAGAACTCGACTAATGTGGAGGTCGAACGTTGAGAACTCGACGAACAAAGAAAAACTCGGAAACAATACATAGGTCGAAACTTCAACCCTCGACAAGGGAAATCTCGTGAATCTCGCTTAGATTGTCGAAGGTTGAAGTTTCGATACACATCCACCCTCATAGAGGAAATAAAGTAATGAGATGGTATACTATATATATCTGTGTACTCGAACTGCTTCTAACAACCTATGCATTTTGTTATCATTTCGAATTAGACCGAGGCTTGTGGGATTGACGTGAGGGGGTGGGGATGACTATATTTCTGGAAGCGAACTCCAGGCAAATACGAAGCGCATGGATACAAGTTATGCCTTGGAATGAAAGACAATTCCGAATTAGCTTTGTCTACAAACAAAATTTTGCATATTAGATTGTCGAAGGTTACACACATGTCGAAACTTCAAAGCGATTAAGGAGATAAGTGGGTTGAAGCAGATTAAGGAGAGAGCGAGATTTAAAGCGAGATAGTAGGAGAGAGCGAGATGTTGAACGGGATTTAAGAGAGAACGAGATTCAAATAGAGATTTTAGGAGAGAGCGAGATTCAAAGCGAGAATGTTGGAGAGAGCGAGATTTAGTTTATATTGACTAATCTAACTAACATTGAACTTGGTAAAATGAAATGGTTGAATAATTGAAAAATGAGATTATTCAGGAATATACATTGAATGCTAAAATTACGCATTGAGTTTCTGGTAGTAGATCCATAATAGAAAAAGTGTTTGTGAT
>NC_052357.1:73258796-73259888 GCF_009727055.1 Benincasa hispida | reverse complement strand
ACAATAAATTGAATAAATTGAATAAATTGAATATATTAGATTATTATACTATAAATTGAATATATTAGATTATTATAATGTAAAACTTTATTGATTACAAAAAAAAAAAAAAAAAAAAATTGAATATGCAGTAAATTATTATAAAAAAAAAATTGAAAATACAATAAAATGAATATATAATAAAAAAAATTATTTATTATTCAATCCCTAACTATCTGGAGCTCGTCTTAATAACGAAGGACACTTTCTTCGATTATGTCCTAACTGGTTACAAAATCCACATCGTTGTCGAGTGGCTAGTTCTGTCCAATCCATCTCGTTGTGATAAAGTGAACTTTTTGGTCTACCAGGTCTTCTCAACAACGATGGATCAGAATGTAAGATGGGCATACTAGGGTGTGTGATCTAGTAATCTTCATATGGTACAGGTTGAAATTGAGGAGAGTAACATTCAGCATACGTTGACAATTTGTAGTAGTCCTCAATAAAATCTTCGTAGTTCATGTTAAAATGTGAGCAAACAGCTATAAAATGCGAGCATGGAATGCCGAATGCTTGCCGCTTGTTACATGAACAGTACACTATCACTCTACAAGACATAGAAGTGTACATTATCACTCTACAAGTTGTCAACGTATGCTGAATGTTACTCTCCTCAATCATCTGATCATAGCCTTGGTCGAGAGATGGAAGCCCGAGATGCATACATTCCATATGTCTGTTAGAGAGTGCACTATCAATTTACAAGACATAGAAGTGTTGTTGGGGTTACCTGTTGATGGTGAGCCGGTCACCGGAGTGATGTACGATGACTGGTTAGAAGTTCGTCAACTGTACCTCGGTGCGACCCCACTTGCCGACAAGATTAAAGGATCGAGGTTAAGTTTAATATGGTTAGGAACACAATTTCGTGAGTTCACAGATGATGCAGACGAGGAAACCGTCATAAGATATGCGCAAGCATATATACTACAAATGATGGGTGGAAGTCCGTTTTCAGATAAATCAAGTCATTTTGTTCACTTGATGTTCTTGCCACTGTTAGCTAACCTCCACGATGCGGGGCGGTATTCGTGGGGTGGAGCATGCTTG